>NW_027369618.1:0-41418 GCF_046119375.1 Phyllobates terribilis | reverse complement strand
TGAGATGCCAGCTCCTTTCATTCAGTCAGTAGCTTCAAACATTTCTGGTATATGAAAAACATATTTTTCAATGGCAAAAATCAATGAATATTGTAAATGCACAAACAGTAATATCTCCGCATTGCAAGGTGCAATTCTGAAATTTTTTGCTTTTTCCTGCTAATCCTAGCATGATAAAGAAGATTCAAAGAGAGTGAGATGCCAGCTCCTTTCATTCAGTCAGTAGCTTCAAACATTTCTGGTATATGAAAAACATGTTTTTCAATGGCAAAAATCAATGAATATTGTAAAAGCACAAACAGTAATATCTCCACATTGCACGGTGCAATTCTGAAATTTTTAGCTTTTTCCTGTTAATCCTAGCATGATAAAGAAGATTGAAAGAGAGTGAGATGCCAGCTCCTTTCATTCAGTCAGTAGCTTCAAACATTTCTGGTATATGAAAAACATGTTTTTCAATGGCAAAAATCAATGAATATTGTAAATGCACAAACAGTAATATCTCCACATTGCAAGGTGCAATTCTGAAATTTTTTGCTTTTTCCTGCTAATCCTAGCATGATAAAGAAGATTCAAAGAGAGTGAGATGCCAGCTCCTTTCATTCAGTCAGTAGCTTCAAACATTTCTGGTATATGAAAAACATGTTTTTCAATGGCAAAAATCAATGAATATTGTAAATGCACAAACAGTAATATCTCCACATTGCAAGGTGCAATTCTGAAATTTTTTGCTTTTTCCTGCTAATCCTAGCATGATAAAGAAGATTCAAAGAGAGTGAGATGCCAGCTCCTTTCATTCAGTCAGTAGCTTCAAACATTTCTGGTATATGAAAAACGTTTTTCAATGGCAAAAATCAATGAATATTGTAAATGCACAAACAGTAATATCTCCACATTGCACGGTGCAATTCTGAAATTTTTAGCTTTTTCCTGTTAATCCTAGCATGATAAAGAAGATTCAAAGAGAGTGAGATGCCAGCTCCTTTCATTCAGTCAGTAGCTTCAAACATTTCTGGTATATGAAAAACATGTTTTTCAATGGCAAAAATCAATGAATATTGTAAATGCACAAACAGTAATATCTCCACATTGCAAGGTGCAATTCTGAAATTTTTTGCTTTTTCCTGCTAATCCTAGCATGATAAAGAAGATTCAAAGAGAGTGAGATGCCAGCTCCTTTCATTCAGTCAGTAGCTTCAAACATTTCTGGTATATGAAAAACATGTTTTTCAATGGCAAAAATCAATGAATATTGTAAATGCACAAACAGTAATATCTCCACATTGCACGGTGCAATTCTGAAATTTTTAGCTTTTTCCTGTTAATCCTAGCATGATAAAGAAGATTCAAAGAGAGTGAGATGCCAGCTCCTTTCATTCAGTCAGTAGCTTCAAACATTTCTGGTATATGAAAAACGTTTTTCAATGGCAAAAATCAATGAATATTGTAAATGCACAAACAGTAATATCTCCACATTGCAAGGTGCAATTCTGAAATTTTTTGCTTTTTCCTGTTAATCCTAGCATGATAAAGAAGATTCAAAGAGAGTGAGATGCCAGCTCCTTTCATTCAGTCAGTAGCTTCAAACATTTCTGGTATATGAAAAACATGTTTTTCAATGGCAAAAATCAATGAATATTGTAAATGCACAAACAGTAATATCTCCGCATTGCAAGGTGCAATTCTGAAATTTTTTGCTTTTTCCTGCTAATCCTAGCATGATAAAGAAGATTCAAAGAGAGTGAGATGCCAGCTCCTTTCATTCAGTCAGTAGCTTCAAACATTTCTGGTATATGAAAAACATGTTTTTCAATGGCAAAAATCAATGAATATTGTAAAAGCACAAACAGTAATATCTCCACATTGCACGGTGCAATTCTGAAATTTTTAGCTTTTTCCTGTTAATCCTAGCATGATAAAGAAGATTCAAAGAGAGTGAGATGCCAGCTCCTTTCATTCAGTCAGTAGCTTCAAACATTTCTGGTATATGAAAAACATGTTTTTCAATGGCAAAAATCAATGAATATTGTAAATGCACAAACAGTAATATCTCCACATTGCAAGGTGCAATTCTGAAATTTTTTGCTTTTTCCTGCTAATCCTAGCATGATAAAGAAGATGCAAAGAGAGTGAGATGCCAGCTCCTTTCATTCAGTCAGTAGCTTCAAACATTTCTGGTATATGAAAAACATGTTTTTCAATGGCAAAAATCAATGAATATTGTAAATGCACAAACAGTAATATCTCCACATTGCACGGTGCAATTCTGAAATTTTTAGCTTTTTCCTGTTAATCCTAGCATGATAAAGAAGATTCAAAGAGAGTGAGATGCCAGCTCCTTTCATTCAGTCAGTAGCTTCAAACATTTCTGGTATATGAAAAACGTTTTTCAATGGCAAAAATCAATGAATATTGTAAATGCACAAACAGTAATATCTCCACATTGCAAGGTGCAATTCTGAAATTTTTTGCTTTTTCCTGTTAATCCTAGCATGATAAAGAAGATTCAAAGAGAGTGAGATGCCAGCTCCTTTCATTCAGTCAGTAGCTTCAAACATTTCTGGTATATGAAAAACATGTTTTTCAATGGCAAAAATCAATGAATATTGTAAATGCACAAACAGTAATATCTCCACATTGCACGGTGCAATTCTGAAATTTTTAGCTTTTTCCTGTTAATCCTAGCATGATAAAGAAGATTCAAAGAGAGTGAGATGCCAGCTCCTTTCATTCAGTCAGTAGCTTCAAACATTTCTGGTATATGAAAAACATGTTTTTCAATGGCAAAAATCAATGAATATTGTAAATGCACAAACAGTAATATCTCCACATTGCAAGGTGCAATTCTGAAATTTTTAGCTTTTTCCTGTTAATCCTAGCATGATAAAGAAGATTCAAAGAGAGTGAGATGCCAGCTCCTTTCATTCAATCAGTAGCTTCAAACATTTCTGGTATATGAAAAACATGTTTTTCAATGGCAAAAATCAATGAATATTGTAAATGCACAAACAGTAATATCTCCGCATTGCAAGGTGCAATTCTGAAATTTTTTGCTTTTTCCTGCTAATCCTAGCATGATAAAGAAGATTCAAAGAGAGTGAGATGCCAGCTCCTTTCATTCAGTCAGTAGCTTCAAACATTTCTGGTATATGAAAAACATGTTTTTCAATGGCAAAAATCAATGAATATTGTAAATGCACAAACAGTAATATCTCCACATTGCAAGGTGCAATTCTGAAATTTTTTGCTTTTTCCTGCTAATCCTAGCATGATAAAGAAGATTCAAAGAGAGTGAGATGCCAGCTCCTTTCATTCAGTCAGTAGCTTCAAACATTTCTGGTATATGAAAAACATGTTTTTCAATGGCAAAAATCAATGAATATTGTAAATGCACAAACAGTAATATCTCCACATTGCACGGTGCAATTCTGAAATTTTTAGCTTTTTCCTGTTAATCCTAGCATGATAAAGAAGATTCAAAGAGAGTGAGATGCCAGCTCCTTTCATTCAGTCAGTAGCTTCAAACATTTCTGGTATATGAAAAACGTTTTTCAATGGCAAAAATCAATGAATATTGTAAATGCACAAACAGTAATATCTCCACATTGCAAGGTGCAATTCTGAAATTTTTTGCTTTTTCCTGTTAATCCTAGCATGATAAAGAAGATTCAAAGAGAGTGAGATGCCAGCTCCTTTCATTCAGTCAGTAGCTTCAAACATTTCTGGTATATGAAAAACATGTTTTTCAATGGCAAAAATCAATGAATATTGTAAATGCACAAACAGTAATATCTCCACATTGCACGGTGCAATTCTGAAATTTTTAGCTTTTTCCTGTTAATCCTAGCATGATAAAGAAGATTCAAAGAGAGTGAGATGCCAGCTCCTTTCATTCAGTCAGTAGCTTCAAACATTTCTGGTATATGAAAAACATGTTTTTCAATGGCAAAAATCAATGAATATTGTAAATGCACAAACAGTAATATCTCCACATTGCAAGGTGCAATTCTGAAATTTTTAGCTTTTTCCTGTTAATCCTAGCATGATAAAGAAGATTCAAAGAGAGTGAGATGCCAGCTCCTTTCATTCAATCAGTAGCTTCAAACATTTCTGGTATATGAAAAACATGTTTTTCAATGGCAAAAATCAATGAATATTGTAAATGCACAAACAGTAATATCTCCGCATTGCAAGGTGCAATTCTGAAATTTTTTGCTTTTTCCTGCTAATCCTAGCATGATAAAGAAGATTCAAAGAGAGTGAGATGCCAGCTCCTTTCATTCAGTCAGTAGCTTCAAACATTTCTGGTATATGAAAAACATGTTTTTCAATGGCAAAAATCAATGAATATTGTAAATGCACAAACAGTAATATCTCCACATTGCACGGTGCAATTCTGAAATTTTTAGCTTTTTCCTACTAATCCTAGCATGATAAAGAAGATTCAAAGAGAGTGAGATGCCAGCTCCTTTCATTCAGTCAGTAGCTTCAAACATTTCTGGTATATGAAAAACATGTTTTTCAATGGCAAAAATCAATGAATATTGTAAATGCACAAACAGTAATATCTCCACATTGCAAGGTGCAATTCTGAAATTTTTTGCTTTTTCCTGCTAATCCTAGCATGATAAAGAAGATTCAAAGAGAGTGAGATGCCAGCTCCTTTCATTCAGTCAGTAGCTTCAAACATTTCTGGTATATGAAAAACATGTTTTTCAATGGCAAAAATCAATGAATATTGTAAAAGCACAAACAGTAATATCTCCACATTGCACGGTGCAATTCTGAAATTTTTAGCTTTTTCCTGTTAATCCTAGCATGATAAAGAAGATTCAAAGAGAGTGAGATGCCAGCTCCTTTCATTCAGTCAGTAGCTTCAAACATTTCTGGTATATGAAAAACATGTTTTTCAATGGCAAAAATCAATGAATATTGTAAATGCACAAACAGTAATATCTCCACATTGCAAGGTGCAATTCTGAAATTTTTTGCTTTTTCCTGCTAATCCTAGCATGATAAAGAAGATTCAAAGAGAGTGAGATGCCAGCTCCTTTCATTCAGTCAGTAGCTTCAAACATTTCTGGTATATGAAAAACATGTTTTTCAATGGCAAAAATCAATGAATATTGTAAAAGCACAAACAGTAATATCTCCACATTGCACGGTGCAATTCTGAAATTTTTAGCTTTTTCCTGTTAATCCTAGCATGATAAAGAAGATTCAAAGAGAGTGAGATGCCAGCTCCTTTCATTCAGTCAGTAGCTTCAAACATTTCTGGTATATGAAAAACATGTTTTTCAATGGCAAAAATCAATGAATATTGTAAATGCACAAACAGTAATATCTCCACATTGCAAGGTGCAATTCTGAAATTTTTTGCTTTTTCCTGCTAATCCTAGCATGATAAAGAAGATTCAAAGAGAGTGAGATGCCAGCTCCTTTCATTCAGTCAGTAGCTTCAAACATTTCTGGTATATGAAAAACATGTTTTTCAATGGCAAAAATCAATGAATATTGTAAATGCACAAACAGTAATATCTCCACATTGCACGGTGCAATTCTGAAATTTTTAGCTTTTTCCTGTTAATCCTAGCATGATAAAGAAGATTCAAAGAGAGTGAGATGCCAGCTCCTTTCATTCAGTCAGTAGCTTCAAACATTTCTGGTATATGAAAAACGTTTTTCAATGGCAAAAATCAATGAATATTGTAAATGCACAAACAGTAATATCTCCACATTGCAAGGTGCAATTCTGAAATTTTTAGCTTTTTCCTGTTAATCCTAGCATGATAAAGAAGATTCAAAGAGAGTGAGATGCCAGCTCCTTTCATTCAGTCAGTAGCTTCAAACATTTCTGGTATATGAAAAACGTTTTTCAATGGCAAAAATCAATGAATATTGTAAATGCACAAACAGTAATATCTCCACATTGCAAGGTGCAATTCTGAAATTTTTTGCTTTTTCCTGTTAATCCTAGCATGATAAAGAAGATTCAAAGAGAGTGAGATGCCAGCTCCTTTCATTCAGTCAGTAGCTTCAAACATTTCTGGTATATGAAAAACATGTTTTTCAATGGCAAAAATCAATGAATATTGTAAATGCACAAACAGTAATATCTCCACATTGCAAGGTGCAATTCTGAAATTTTTTGCTTTTTCCTGTTAATCCTAGCATGATAAAGAAGATTCAAAGAGAGTGAGATGCCAGCTCCTTTCATTCAGTCAGTAGCTTCAAACATTTCTGGTATATGAAAAACATGTTTTTCAATGGCAAAAATCAATGAATATTGTAAATGCACAAACAGTAATATCTCCACATTGCACGGTGCAATTCTGAAATTTTTAGCTTTTTCCTGTTAATCCTAGCATGATAAAGAAGATTCAAAGAGAGTGAGATGCCAGCTCCTTTCATTCAATCAGTAGCTTCAAACATTTCTGGTATATGAAAAACATGTTTTTCAATGGCAAAAATCAATGAATATTGTAAATGCACAAACAGTAATATCTCCGCATTGCAAGGTGCAATTCTGAAATTTTTTGCTTTTTCCTGCTAATCCTAGCATGATAAAGAAGATTCAAAGAGAGTGAGATGCCAGCTCCTTTCATTCAGTCAGTAGCTTCAAACATTTCTGGTATATGAAAAACATGTTTTTCAATGGCAAAAATCAATGAATATTGTAAATGCACAAACAGTAATATCTCCACATTGCACGGTGCAATTCTGAAATTTTTAGCTTTTTCCTACTAATCCTAGCATGATAAAGAAGATTCAAAGAGAGTGAGATGCCAGCTCCTTTCATTCAGTCAGTAGCTTCAAACATTTCTGGTATATGAAAAACATGTTTTTCAATGGCAAAAATCAATGAATATTGTAAATGCACAAACAGTAATATCTCCACATTGCAAGGTGCAATTCTGAAATTTTTTGCTTTTTCCTGCTAATCCTAGCATGATAAAGAAGATTCAAAGAGAGTGAGATGCCAGCTCCTTTCATTCAGTCAGTAGCTTCAAACATTTCTGGTATATGAAAAACATGTTTTTCAATGGCAAAAATCAATGAATATTGTAAATGCACAAACAGTAATATCTCCACATTGCACGGTGCAATTCTGAAATTTTTAGCTTTTTCCTGTTAATCCTAGCATGATAAAGAAGATTCAAAGAGAGTGAGATGCCAGCTCCTTTCATTCAGTCAGTAGCTTCAAACATTTCTGGTATATGAAAAACATATTTTTCAATGGCAAAAATCAATGAATATTGTAAATGCACAAACAGTAATATCTCCGCATTGCAAGGTGCAATTCTGAAATTTTTTGCTTTTTCCTGCTAATCCTAGCATGATAAAGAAGATTCAAAGAGAGTGAGATGCCAGCTCCTTTCATTCAGTCAGTAGCTTCAAACATTTCTGGTATATGAAAAACATGTTTTTCAATGGCAAAAATCAATGAATATTGTAAAAGCACAAACAGTAATATCTCCACATTGCACGGTGCAATTCTGAAATTTTTAGCTTTTTCCTGTTAATCCTAGCATGATAAAGAAGATTGAAAGAGAGTGAGATGCCAGCTCCTTTCATTCAGTCAGTAGCTTCAAACATTTCTGGTATATGAAAAACATGTTTTTCAATGGCAAAAATCAATGAATATTGTAAATGCACAAACAGTAATATCTCCACATTGCAAGGTGCAATTCTGAAATTTTTTGCTTTTTCCTGCTAATCCTAGCATGATAAAGAAGATTCAAAGAGAGTGAGATGCCAGCTCCTTTCATTCAGTCAGTAGCTTCAAACATTTCTGGTATATGAAAAACATGTTTTTCAATGGCAAAAATCAATGAATATTGTAAATGCACAAACAGTAATATCTCCACATTGCAAGGTGCAATTCTGAAATTTTTTGCTTTTTCCTGCTAATCCTAGCATGATAAAGAAGATTCAAAGAGAGTGAGATGCCAGCTCCTTTCATTCAGTCAGTAGCTTCAAACATTTCTGGTATATGAAAAACGTTTTTCAATGGCAAAAATCAATGAATATTGTAAATGCACAAACAGTAATATCTCCACATTGCACGGTGCAATTCTGAAATTTTTAGCTTTTTCCTGTTAATCCTAGCATGATAAAGAAGATTCAAAGAGAGTGAGATGCCAGCTCCTTTCATTCAGTCAGTAGCTTCAAACATTTCTGGTATATGAAAAACATGTTTTTCAATGGCAAAAATCAATGAATATTGTAAATGCACAAACAGTAATATCTCCACATTGCAAGGTGCAATTCTGAAATTTTTTGCTTTTTCCTGCTAATCCTAGCATGATAAAGAAGATTCAAAGAGAGTGAGATGCCAGCTCCTTTCATTCAGTCAGTAGCTTCAAACATTTCTGGTATATGAAAAACATGTTTTTCAATGGCAAAAATCAATGAATATTGTAAATGCACAAACAGTAATATCTCCACATTGCACGGTGCAATTCTGAAATTTTTAGCTTTTTCCTGTTAATCCTAGCATGATAAAGAAGATTCAAAGAGAGTGAGATGCCAGCTCCTTTCATTCAGTCAGTAGCTTCAAACATTTCTGGTATATGAAAAACGTTTTTCAATGGCAAAAATCAATGAATATTGTAAATGCACAAACAGTAATATCTCCACATTGCAAGGTGCAATTCTGAAATTTTTTGCTTTTTCCTGTTAATCCTAGCATGATAAAGAAGATTCAAAGAGAGTGAGATGCCAGCTCCTTTCATTCAGTCAGTAGCTTCAAACATTTCTGGTATATGAAAAACATGTTTTTCAATGGCAAAAATCAATGAATATTGTAAATGCACAAACAGTAATATCTCCGCATTGCAAGGTGCAATTCTGAAATTTTTTGCTTTTTCCTGCTAATCCTAGCATGATAAAGAAGATTCAAAGAGAGTGAGATGCCAGCTCCTTTCATTCAGTCAGTAGCTTCAAACATTTCTGGTATATGAAAAACATGTTTTTCAATGGCAAAAATCAATGAATATTGTAAAAGCACAAACAGTAATATCTCCACATTGCACGGTGCAATTCTGAAATTTTTAGCTTTTTCCTGTTAATCCTAGCATGATAAAGAAGATTCAAAGAGAGTGAGATGCCAGCTCCTTTCATTCAGTCAGTAGCTTCAAACATTTCTGGTATATGAAAAACATGTTTTTCAATGGCAAAAATCAATGAATATTGTAAATGCACAAACAGTAATATCTCCACATTGCAAGGTGCAATTCTGAAATTTTTTGCTTTTTCCTGCTAATCCTAGCATGATAAAGAAGATTCAAAGAGAGTGAGATGCCAGCTCCTTTCATTCAGTCAGTAGCTTCAAACATTTCTGGTATATGAAAAACATGTTTTTCAATGGCAAAAATCAATGAATATTGTAAATGCACAAACAGTAATATCTCCACATTGCACGGTGCAATTCTGAAATTTTTAGCTTTTTCCTGTTAATCCTAGCATGATAAAGAAGATTCAAAGAGAGTGAGATGCCAGCTCCTTTCATTCAGTCAGTAGCTTCAAACATTTCTGGTATATGAAAAACGTTTTTCAATGGCAAAAATCAATGAATATTGTAAATGCACAAACAGTAATATCTCCACATTGCAAGGTGCAATTCTGAAATTTTTTGCTTTTTCCTGTTAATCCTAGCATGATAAAGAAGATTCAAAGAGAGTGAGATGCCAGCTCCTTTCATTCAGTCAGTAGCTTCAAACATTTCTGGTATATGAAAAACATGTTTTTCAATGGCAAAAATCAATGAATATTGTAAATGCACAAACAGTAATATCTCCACATTGCACGGTGCAATTCTGAAATTTTTAGCTTTTTCCTGTTAATCCTAGCATGATAAAGAAGATTCAAAGAGAGTGAGATGCCAGCTCCTTTCATTCAGTCAGTAGCTTCAAACATTTCTGGTATATGAAAAACATGTTTTTCAATGGCAAAAATCAATGAATATTGTAAATGCACAAACAGTAATATCTCCACATTGCAAGGTGCAATTCTGAAATTTTTAGCTTTTTCCTGTTAATCCTAGCATGATAAAGAAGATTCAAAGAGAGTGAGATGCCAGCTCCTTTCATTCAATCAGTAGCTTCAAACATTTCTGGTATATGAAAAACATGTTTTTCAATGGCAAAAATCAATGAATATTGTAAATGCACAAACAGTAATATCTCCGCATTGCAAGGTGCAATTCTGAAATTTTTTGCTTTTTCCTGCTAATCCTAGCATGATAAAGAAGATTCAAAGAGAGTGAGATGCCAGCTCCTTTCATTCAGTCAGTAGCTTCAAACATTTCTGGTATATGAAAAACATGTTTTTCAATGGCAAAAATCAATGAATATTGTAAATGCACAAACAGTAATATCTCCACATTGCAAGGTGCAATTCTGAAATTTTTTGCTTTTTCCTGCTAATCCTAGCATGATAAAGAAGATTCAAAGAGAGTGAGATGCCAGCTCCTTTCATTCAGTCAGTAGCTTCAAACATTTCTGGTATATGAAAAACATGTTTTTCAATGGCAAAAATCAATGAATATTGTAAATGCACAAACAGTAATATCTCCACATTGCACGGTGCAATTCTGAAATTTTTAGCTTTTTCCTGTTAATCCTAGCATGATAAAGAAGATTCAAAGAGAGTGAGATGCCAGCTCCTTTCATTCAGTCAGTAGCTTCAAACATTTCTGGTATATGAAAAACGTTTTTCAATGGCAAAAATCAATGAATATTGTAAATGCACAAACAGTAATATCTCCACATTGCAAGGTGCAATTCTGAAATTTTTTGCTTTTTCCTGTTAATCCTAGCATGATAAAGAAGATTCAAAGAGAGTGAGATGCCAGCTCCTTTCATTCAGTCAGTAGCTTCAAACATTTCTGGTATATGAAAAACATGTTTTTCAATGGCAAAAATCAATGAATATTGTAAATGCACAAACAGTAATATCTCCACATTGCACGGTGCAATTCTGAAATTTTTAGCTTTTTCCTGTTAATCCTAGCATGATAAAGAAGATTCAAAGAGAGTGAGATGCCAGCTCCTTTCATTCAGTCAGTAGCTTCAAACATTTCTGGTATATGAAAAACATGTTTTTCAATGGCAAAAATCAATGAATATTGTAAATGCACAAACAGTAATATCTCCACATTGCAAGGTGCAATTCTGAAATTTTTAGCTTTTTCCTGTTAATCCTAGCATGATAAAGAAGATTCAAAGAGAGTGAGATGCCAGCTCCTTTCATTCAATCAGTAGCTTCAAACATTTCTGGTATATGAAAAACATGTTTTTCAATGGCAAAAATCAATGAATATTGTAAATGCACAAACAGTAATATCTCCGCATTGCAAGGTGCAATTCTGAAATTTTTTGCTTTTTCCTGCTAATCCTAGCATGATAAAGAAGATTCAAAGAGAGTGAGATGCCAGCTCCTTTCATTCAGTCAGTAGCTTCAAACATTTCTGGTATATGAAAAACATGTTTTTCAATGGCAAAAATCAATGAATATTGTAAATGCACAAACAGTAATATCTCCACATTGCACGGTGCAATTCTGAAATTTTTAGCTTTTTCCTACTAATCCTAGCATGATAAAGAAGATTCAAAGAGAGTGAGATGCCAGCTCCTTTCATTCAGTCAGTAGCTTCAAACATTTCTGGTATATGAAAAACATGTTTTTCAATGGCAAAAATCAATGAATATTGTAAATGCACAAACAGTAATATCTCCACATTGCAAGGTGCAATTCTGAAATTTTTTGCTTTTTCCTGCTAATCCTAGCATGATAAAGAAGATTCAAAGAGAGTGAGATGCCAGCTCCTTTCATTCAGTCAGTAGCTTCAAACATTTCTGGTATATGAAAAACATGTTTTTCAATGGCAAAAATCAATGAATATTGTAAAAGCACAAACAGTAATATCTCCACATTGCACGGTGCAATTCTGAAATTTTTAGCTTTTTCCTGTTAATCCTAGCATGATAAAGAAGATTCAAAGAGAGTGAGATGCCAGCTCCTTTCATTCAGTCAGTAGCTTCAAACATTTCTGGTATATGAAAAACATGTTTTTCAATGGCAAAAATCAATGAATATTGTAAATGCACAAACAGTAATATCTCCACATTGCAAGGTGCAATTCTGAAATTTTTTGCTTTTTCCTGCTAATCCTAGCATGATAAAGAAGATTCAAAGAGAGTGAGATGCCAGCTCCTTTCATTCAGTCAGTAGCTTCAAACATTTCTGGTATATGAAAAACATGTTTTTCAATGGCAAAAATCAATGAATATTGTAAATGCACAAACAGTAATATCTCCACATTGCACGGTGCAATTCTGAAATTTTTAGCTTTTTCCTGTTAATCCTAGCATGATAAAGAAGATTCAAAGAGAGTGAGATGCCAGCTCCTTTCATTCAGTCAGTAGCTTCAAACATTTCTGGTATATGAAAAACGTTTTTCAATGGCAAAAATCAATGAATATTGTAAATGCACAAACAGTAATATCTCCACATTGCAAGGTGCAATTCTGAAATTTTTTGCTTTTTCCTGTTAATCCTAGCATGATAAAGAAGATTCAAAGAGAGTGAGATGCCAGCTCCTTTCATTCAGTCAGTAGCTTCAAACATTTCTGGTATATGAAAAACATGTTTTTCAATGGCAAAAATCAATGAATATTGTAAATGCACAAACAGTAATATCTCCACATTGCACGGTGCAATTCTGAAATTTTTAGCTTTTTCCTGTTAATCCTAGCATGATAAAGAAGATTCAAAGAGAGTGAGATGCCAGCTCCTTTCATTCAGTCAGTAGCTTCAAACATTTCTGGTATATGAAAAACATGTTTTTCAATGGCAAAAATCAATGAATATTGTAAATGCACAAACAGTAATATCTCCACATTGCAAGGTGCAATTCTGAAATTTTTTGCTTTTTCCTGCTAATCCTAGCATGATAAAGAAGATTCAAAGAGAGTGAGATGCCAGCTCCTTTCATTCAGTCAGTAGCTTCAAACATTTCTGGTATATGAAAAACGTTTTTCAATGGCAAAAATCAATGAATATTGTAAATGCACAAACAGTAATATCTCCACATTGCACGGTGCAATTCTGAAATTTTTAGCTTTTTCCTGTTAATCCTAGCATGATAAAGAAGATTCAAAGAGAGTGAGATGCCAGCTCCTTTCATTCAGTCAGTAGCTTCAAACATTTCTGGTATATGAAAAACATGTTTTTCAATGGCAAAAATCAATGAATATTGTAAATGCACAAACAGTAATATCTCCACATTGCAAGGTGCAATTCTGAAATTTTTTGCTTTTTCCTGCTAATCCTAGCATGATAAAGAAGATTCAAAGAGAGTGAGATGCCAGCTCCTTTCATTCAGTCAGTAGCTTCAAACATTTCTGGTATATGAAAAACATGTTTTTCAATGGCAAAAATCAATGAATATTGTAAATGCACAAACAGTAATATCTCCACATTGCACGGTGCAATTCTGAAATTTTTAGCTTTTTCCTGTTAATCCTAGCATGATAAAGAAGATTCAAAGAGAGTGAGATGCCAGCTCCTTTCATTCAGTCAGTAGCTTCAAACATTTCTGGTATATGAAAAACGTTTTTCAATGGCAAAAATCAATGAATATTGTAAATGCACAAACAGTAATATCTCCACATTGCAAGGTGCAATTCTGAAATTTTTTGCTTTTTCCTGTTAATCCTAGCATGATAAAGAAGATTCAAAGAGAGTGAGATGCCAGCTCCTTTCATTCAGTCAGTAGCTTCAAACATTTCTGGTATATGAAAAACATGTTTTTCAATGGCAAAAATCAATGAATATTGTAAATGCACAAACAGTAATATCTCCGCATTGCAAGGTGCAATTCTGAAATTTTTTGCTTTTTCCTGCTAATCCTAGCATGATAAAGAAGATTCAAAGAGAGTGAGATGCCAGCTCCTTTCATTCAATCAGTAGCTTCAAACATTTCTGGTATATGAAAAACATGTTTTTCAATGGCAAAAATCAATGAATATTGTAAATGCACAAACAGTAATATCTCCGCATTGCAAGGTGCAATTCTGAAATTTTTTGCTTTTTCCTGCTAATCCTAGCATGATAAAGAAGATTCAAAGAGAGTGAGATGCCAGCTCCTTTCATTCAGTCAGTAGCTTCAAACATTTCTGGTATATGAAAAACATGTTTTTCAATGGCAAAAATCAATGAATATTGTAAATGCACAAACAGTAATATCTCCACATTGCACGGTGCAATTCTGAAATTTTTAGCTTTTTCCTACTAATCCTAGCATGATAAAGAAGATTCAAAGAGAGTGAGATGCCAGCTCCTTTCATTCAGTCAGTAGCTTCAAACATTTCTGGTATATGAAAAACATGTTTTTCAATGGCAAAAATCAATGAATATTGTAAATGCACAAACAGTAATATCTCCACATTGCAAGGTGCAATTCTGAAATTTTTTGCTTTTTCCTGCTAATCCTAGCATGATAAAGAAGATTCAAAGAGAGTGAGATGCCAGCTCCTTTCATTCAGTCAGTAGCTTCAAACATTTCTGGTATATGAAAAACATGTTTTTCAATGGCAAAAATCAATGAATATTGTAAATGCACAAACAGTAATATCTCCACATTGCACGGTGCAATTCTGAAATTTTTAGCTTTTTCCTGTTAATCCTAGCATGATAAAGAAGATTCAGAGTGAGATGCCAGCTCCTTTCATTCAGTCAGTAGCTTCAAACATTTCTGGTATATGAAAAACATATTTTTCAATGGCAAAAATCAATGAATATTGTAAATGCACAAACAGTAATATCTCCGCATTGCAAGGTGCAATTCTGAAATTTTTTGCTTTTTCCTGTTAATCCTAGCATGATAAAGAAGATTCAAAGAGAGTGAGATGCCAGCTCCTTTCATTCAGTCAGTAGCTTCAAACATTTCTGGTATATGAAAAACATGTTTTTCAATGGCAAAAATCAATGAATATTGTAAATGCACAAACAGTAATATCTCCACATTGCAAGGTGCAATTCTGAAATTTTTTGCTTTTTCCTGCTAATCCTAGCATGATAAAGAAGATTCAAAGAGAGTGAGATGCCAGCTCCTTTCATTCAGTCAGTAGCTTCAAACATTTCTGGTATATGAAAAACATGTTTTTCAATGGCAAAAATCAATGAATATTGTAAATGCACAAACAGTAATATCTCCACATTGCACGGTGCAATTCTGAAATTTTTAGCTTTTTCCTGTTAATCCTAGCATGATAAAGAAGATTCAAAGAGAGTGAGATGCCAGCTCCTTTCATTCAGTCAGTAGCTTCAAACATTTCTGGTATATGAAAAACGTTTTTCAATGGCAAAAATCAATGAATATTGTAAATGCACAAACAGTAATATCTCCACATTGCAAGGTGCAATTCTGAAATTTTTTGCTTTTTCCTGTTAATCCTAGCATGATAAAGAAGATTCAAAGAGAGTGAGATGCCAGCTCCTTTCATTCAGTCAGTAGCTTCAAACATTTCTGGTATATGAAAAACATGTTTTTCAATGGCAAAAATCAATGAATATTGTAAATACACAAACAGTAATATCTCCGCATTGCAAGGTGCAATTCTGAAATTTTTTGCTTTTTCCTGCTAATCCTAGCATGATAAAGAAGATTCAAAGAGAGTGAGATGCCAGCTCCTTTCATTCAGTCAGTAGCTTCAAACATTTCTGGTATATGAAAAACATGTTTTTCAATGGCAAAAATCAATGAATATTGTAAAAGCACAAACAGTAATATCTCCACATTGCACGGTGCAATTCTGAAATTTTTAGCTTTTTCCTGTTAATCCTAGCATGATAAAGAAGATTCAAAGAGAGTGAGATGCCAGCTCCTTTCATTCAGTCAGTAGCTTCAAACATTTCTGGTATATGAAAAACATGTTTTTCAATGGCAAAAATCAATGAATATTGTAAATGCAAAAACAGTAATATCTCCACATTGCAAGGTGCAATTCTGAAATTTTTTGCTTTTTCCTGCTAATCCTAGCATGATAAAGAAGATTCAAAGAGAGTGAGATGCCAGCTCCTTTCATTCAGTCAGTAGCTTCAAACATTTCTGGTATATGAAAAACATGTTTTTCAATGGCAAAAATCAATGAATATTGTAAATGCACAAACAGTAATATCTCCACATTGCACGGTGCAATTCTGAAATTTTTAGCTTTTTCCTGTTAATCCTAGCATGATAAAGAAGATTCAAAGAGAGTGAGATGCCAGCTCCTTTCATTCAGTCAGTAGCTTCAAACATTTCTGGTATATGAAAAACGTTTTTCAATGGCAAAAATCAATGAATATTGTAAATGCACAAACAGTAATATCTCCACATTGCAAGGTGCAATTCTGAAATTTTTTGCTTTTTCCTGTTAATCCTAGCATGATAAAGAAGATTCAAAGAGAGTGAGATGCCAGCTCCTTTCATTCAGTCAGTAGCTTCAAACATTTCTGGTATATGAAAAACATGTTTTTCAATGGCAAAAATCAATGAATATTGTAAATGCACAAACAGTAATATCTCCACATTGCACGGTGCAATTCTGAAATTTTTAGCTTTTTCCTGTTAATCCTAGCATGATAAAGAAGATTCAAAGAGAGTGAGATGCCAGCTCCTTTCATTCAGTCAGTAGCTTCAAACATTTCTGGTATATGAAAAACATGTTTTTCAATGGCAAAAATCAATGAATATTGTAAATGCACAAACAGTAATATCTCCACATTGCAAGGTGCAATTCTGAAATTTTTAGCTTTTTCCTGTTAATCCTAGCATGATAAAGAAGATTCAAAGAGAGTGAGATGCCAGCTCCTTTCATTCAATCAGTAGCTTCAAACATTTCTGGTATATGAAAAACATGTTTTTCAATGGCAAAAATCAATGAATATTGTAAATGCACAAACAGTAATATCTCCGCATTGCAAGGTGCAATTCTGAAATTTTTTGCTTTTTCCTGCTAATCCTAGCATGATAAAGAAGATTCAAAGAGAGTGAGATGCCAGCTCCTTTCATTCAGTCAGTAGCTTCAAACATTTCTGGTATATGAAAAACATGTTTTTCAATGGCAAAAATCAATGAATATTGTAAATGCACAAACAGTAATATCTCCACATTGCACGGTGCAATTCTGAAATTTTTAGCTTTTTCCTACTAATCCTAGCATGATAAAGAAGATTCAAAGAGAGTGAGATGCCAGCTCCTTTCATTCAGTCAGTAGCTTCAAACATTTCTGGTATATGAAAAACATGTTTTTCAATGGCAAAAATCAATGAATATTGTAAATGCACAAACAGTAATATCTCCACATTGCAAGGTGCAATTCTGAAATTTTTTGCTTTTTCCTGCTAATCCTAGCATGATAAAGAAGATTCAAAGAGAGTGAGATGCCAGCTCCTTTCATTCAGTCAGTAGCTTCAAACATTTCTGGTATATGAAAAACATGTTTTTCAATGGCAAAAATCAATGAATATTGTAAATGCACAAACAGTAATATCTCCACATTGCACGGTGCAATTCTGAAATTTTTAGCTTTTTCCTGTTAATCCTAGCATGATAAAGAAGATTCAAAGAGAGTGAGATGCCAGCTCCTTTCATTCAGTCAGTAGCTTCAAACATTTCTGGTATATGAAAAACATATTTTTCAATGGCAAAAATCAATGAATATTGTAAATGCACAAACAGTAATATCTCCGCATTGCAAGGTGCAATTCTGAAATTTTTTGCTTTTTCCTGCTAATCCTAGCATGATAAAGAAGATTCAAAGAGAGTGAGATGCCAGCTCCTTTCATTCAGTCAGTAGCTTCAAACATTTCTGGTATATGAAAAACATGTTTTTCAATGGCAAAAATCAATGAATATTGTAAAAGCACAAACAGTAATATCTCCACATTGCACGGTGCAATTCTGAAATTTTTAGCTTTTTCCTGTTAATCCTAGCATGATAAAGAAGATTGAAAGAGAGTGAGATGCCAGCTCCTTTCATTCAGTCAGTAGCTTCAAACATTTCTGGTATATGAAAAACATGTTTTTCAATGGCAAAAATCAATGAATATTGTAAATGCACAAACAGTAATATCTCCACATTGCAAGGTGCAATTCTGAAATTTTTTGCTTTTTCCTGCTAATCCTAGCATGATAAAGAAGATTCAAAGAGAGTGAGATGCCAGCTCCTTTCATTCAGTCAGTAGCTTCAAACATTTCTGGTATATGAAAAACATGTTTTTCAATGGCAAAAATCAATGAATATTGTAAATGCACAAACAGTAATATCTCCACATTGCAAGGTGCAATTCTGAAATTTTTTGCTTTTTCCTGCTAATCCTAGCATGATAAAGAAGATTCAAAGAGAGTGAGATGCCAGCTCCTTTCATTCAGTCAGTAGCTTCAAACATTTCTGGTATATGAAAAACGTTTTTCAATGGCAAAAATCAATGAATATTGTAAATGCACAAACAGTAATATCTCCACATTGCACAGTGCAATTCTGAAATTTTTAGCTTTTTCCTGTTAATCCTAGCATGATAAAGAAGATTCAAAGAGAGTGAGATGCCAGCTCCTTTCATTCAGTCAGTAGCTTCAAACATTTCTGGTATATGAAAAACATGTTTTTCAATGGCAAAAATCAATGAATATTGTAAAAGCACAAACAGTAATATCTCCACATTGCACGGTGCAATTCTGAAATTTTTAGCTTTTTCCTGTTAATCCTAGCATGATAAAGAAGATTGAAAGAGAGTGAGATGCCAGCTCCTTTCATTCAGTCAGTAGCTTCAAACATTTCTGGTATATGAAAAACATGTTTTTCAATGGCAAAAATCAATGAATATTGTAAATGCACAAACAGTAATATCTCCACATTGCAAGGTGCAATTCTGAAATTTTTTGCTTTTTCCTGCTAATCCTAGCATGATAAAGAAGATTCAAAGAGAGTGAGATGCCAGCTCCTTTCATTCAGTCAGTAGCTTCAAACATTTCTGGTATATGAAAAACATGTTTTTCAATGGCAAAAATCAATGAATATTGTAAATGCACAAACAGTAATATCTCCACATTGCAAGGTGCAATTCTGAAATTTTTTGCTTTTTCCTGCTAATCCTAGCATGATAAAGAAGATTCAAAGAGAGTGAGATGCCAGCTCCTTTCATTCAGTCAGTAGCTTCAAACATTTCTGGTATATGAAAAACGTTTTTCAATGGCAAAAATCAATGAATATTGTAAATGCACAAACAGTAATATCTCCACATTGCACAGTGCAATTCTGAAATTTTTAGCTTTTTCCTGTTAATCCTAGCATGATAAAGAAGATTCAAAGAGAGTGAGATGCCAGCTCCTTTCATTCAGTCAGTAGCTTCAAACATTTCTGGTATATGAAAAACATGTTTTTCAATGGCAAAAATCAATGAATATTGTAAATGCACAAACAGTAATATCTCCACATTGCACGGTGCAATTCTGAAATTTTTAGCTTTTTCCTGTTAATCCTAGCATGATAAAGAAGATTCAAAGAGAGTGAGATGCCAGCTCCTTTCATTCAGTCAGTAGCTTCAAACATTTCTGGTATATGAAAAACGTTTTTCAATGGCAAAAATCAATGAATATTGTAAATGCACAAACAGTAATATCTCCACATTGCAAGGTGCAATTCTGAAATTTTTTGCTTTTTCCTGTTAATCCTAGCATGATAAAGAAGATTCAAAGAGAGTGAGATGCCAGCTCCTTTCATTCAGTCAGTAGCTTCAAACATTTCTGGTATATGAAAAACATGTTTTTCAATGGCAAAAATCAATGAATATTGTAAATGCACAAACAGTAATATCTCCACATTGCACGGTGCAATTCTGAAATTTTTAGCTTTTTCCTGTTAATCCTAGCATGATAAAGAAGATTCAAAGAGAGTGAGATGCCAGCTCCTTTCATTCAGTCAGTAGCTTCAAACATTTCTGGTATATGAAAAACATGTTTTTCAATGGCAAAAATCAATGAATATTGTAAATGCACAAACAGTAATATCTCCACATTGCAAGGTGCAATTCTGAAATTTTTAGCTTTTTCCTGTTAATCCTAGCATGATAAAGAAGATTCAAAGAGAGTGAGATGCCAGCTCCTTTCATTCAATCAGTAGCTTCAAACATTTCTGGTATATGAAAAACATGTTTTTCAATGGCAAAAATCAATGAATATTGTAAATGCACAAACAGTAATATCTCCGCATTGCAAGGTGCAATTCTGAAATTTTTTGCTTTTTCCTGCTAATCCTAGCATGATAAAGAAGATTCAAAGAGAGTGAGATGCCAGCTCCTTTCATTCAGTCAGTAGCTTCAAACATTTCTGGTATATGAAAAACATGTTTTTCAATGGCAAAAATCAATGAATATTGTAAATGCACAAACAGTAATATCTCCACATTGCACGGTGCAATTCTGAAATTTTTAGCTTTTTCCTACTAATCCTAGCATGATAAAGAAGATTCAAAGAGAGTGAGATGCCAGCTCCTTTCATTCAGTCAGTAGCTTCAAACATTTCTGGTATATGAAAAACATGTTTTTCAATGGCAAAAATCAATGAATATTGTAAATGCACAAACAGTAATATCTCCACATTGCAAGGTGCAATTCTGAAATTTTTTGCTTTTTCCTGCTAATCCTAGCATGATAAAGAAGATTCAAAGAGAGTGAGATGCCAGCTCCTTTCATTCAGTCAGTAGCTTCAAACATTTCTGGTATATGAAAAACATGTTTTTCAATGGCAAAAATCAATGAATATTGTAAATGCACAAACAGTAATATCTCCACATTGCACGGTGCAATTCTGAAATTTTTAGCTTTTTCCTGTTAATCCTAGCATGATAAAGAAGATTCAAAGAGAGTGAGATGCCAGCTCCTTTCATTCAGTCAGTAGCTTCAAACATTTCTGGTATATGAAAAACATATTTTTCAATGGCAAAAATCAATGAATATTGTAAATGCACAAACAGTAATATCTCCGCATTGCAAGGTGCAATTCTGAAATTTTTTGCTTTTTCCTGCTAATCCTAGCATGATAAAGAAGATTCAAAGAGAGTGAGATGCCAGCTCCTTTCATTCAGTCAGTAGCTTCAAACATTTCTGGTATATGAAAAACATGTTTTTCAATGGCAAAAATCAATGAATATTGTAAAAGCACAAACAGTAATATCTCCACATTGCACGGTGCAATTCTGAAATTTTTAGCTTTTTCCTGTTAATCCTAGCATGATAAAGAAGATTGAAAGAGAGTGAGATGCCAGCTCCTTTCATTCAGTCAGTAGCTTCAAACATTTCTGGTATATGAAAAACATGTTTTTCAATGGCAAAAATCAATGAATATTGTAAATGCACAAACAGTAATATCTCCACATTGCAAGGTGCAATTCTGAAATTTTTTGCTTTTTCCTGCTAATCCTAGCATGATAAAGAAGATTCAAAGAGAGTGAGATGCCAGCTCCTTTCATTCAGTCAGTAGCTTCAAACATTTCTGGTATATGAAAAACATGTTTTTCAATGGCAAAAATCAATGAATATTGTAAATGCACAAACAGTAATATCTCCACATTGCAAGGTGCAATTCTGAAATTTTTTGCTTTTTCCTGCTAATCCTAGCATGATAAAGAAGATTCAAAGAGAGTGAGATGCCAGCTCCTTTCATTCAGTCAGTAGCTTCAAACATTTCTGGTATATGAAAAACGTTTTTCAATGGCAAAAATCAATGAATATTGTAAATGCACAAACAGTAATATCTCCACATTGCACAGTGCAATTCTGAAATTTTTAGCTTTTTCCTGTTAATCCTAGCATGATAAAGAAGATTCAAAGAGAGTGAGATGCCAGCTCCTTTCATTCAGTCAGTAGCTTCAAACATTTCTGGTATATGAAAAACATGTTTTTCAATGGCAAAAATCAATGAATATTGTAAATGCACAAACAGTAATATCTCCACATTGCAAGGTGCAATTCTGAAATTTTTTGCTTTTTCCTGCTAATCCTAGCATGATAAAGAAGATTCAAAGAGAGTGAGATGCCAGCTCCTTTCATTCAGTCAGTAGCTTCAAACATTTCTGGTATATGAAAAACATGTTTTTCAATGGCAAAAATCAATGAATATTGTAAATGCACAAACAGTAATATCTCCACATTGCACGGTGCAATTCTGAAATTTTTAGCTTTTTCCTGTTAATCCTAGCATGATAAAGAAGATTCAAAGAGAGTGAGATGCCAGCTCCTTTCATTCAGTCAGTAGCTTCAAACATTTCTGGTATATGAAAAACGTTTTTCAATGGCAAAAATCAATGAATATTGTAAATGCACAAACAGTAATATCTCCACATTGCAAGGTGCAATTCTGAAATTTTTTGCTTTTTCCTGTTAATCCTAGCATGATAAAGAAGATTCAAAGAGAGTGAGATGCCAGCTCCTTTCATTCAGTCAGTAGCTTCAAACATTTCTGGTATATGAAAAACATGTTTTTCAATGGCAAAAATCAATGAATATTGTAAATGCACAAACAGTAATATCTCCGCATTGCAAGGTGCAATTCTGAAATTTTTTGCTTTTTCCTGCTAATCCTAGCATGATAAAGAAGATTCAAAGAGAGTGAGATGCCAGCTCCTTTCATTCAGTCAGTAGCTTCAAACATTTCTGGTATATGAAAAACATGTTTTTCAATGGCAAAAATCAATGAATATTGTAAAAGCACAAACAGTAATATCTCCACATTGCACGGTGCAATTCTGAAATTTTTAGCTTTTTCCTGTTAATCCTAGCATGATAAAGAAGATTCAAAGAGAGTGAGATGCCAGCTCCTTTCATTCAGTCAGTAGCTTCAAACATTTCTGGTATATGAAAAACATGTTTTTCAATGGCAAAAATCAATGAATATTGTAAATGCACAAACAGTAATATCTCCACATTGCAAGGTGCAATTCTGAAATTTTTTGCTTTTTCCTGCTAATCCTAGCATGATAAAGAAGATTCAAAGAGAGTGAGATGCCAGCTCCTTTCATTCAGTCAGTAGCTTCAAACATTTCTGGTATATGAAAAACATGTTTTTCAATGGCAAAAATCAATGAATATTGTAAATGCACAAACAGTAATATCTCCACATTGCACGGTGCAATTCTGAAATTTTTAGCTTTTTCCTGTTAATCCTAGCATGATAAAGAAGATTCAAAGAGAGTGAGATGCCAGCTCCTTTCATTCAGTCAGTAGCTTCAAACATTTCTGGTATATGAAAAACGTTTTTCAATGGCAAAAATCAATGAATATTGTAAATGCACAAACAGTAATATCTCCACATTGCAAGGTGCAATTCTGAAATTTTTTGCTTTTTCCTGTTAATCCTAGCATGATAAAGAAGATTCAAAGAGAGTGAGATGCCAGCTCCTTTCATTCAGTCAGTAGCTTCAAACATTTCTGGTATATGAAAAACATGTTTTTCAATGGCAAAAATCAATGAATATTGTAAATGCACAAACAGTAATATCTCCACATTGCACGGTGCAATTCTGAAATTTTTAGCTTTTTCCTGTTAATCCTAGCATGATAAAGAAGATTCAAAGAGAGTGAGATGCCAGCTCCTTTCATTCAGTCAGTAGCTTCAAACATTTCTGGTATATGAAAAACATGTTTTTCAATGGCAAAAATCAATGAATATTGTAAATGCACAAACAGTAATATCTCCACATTGCAAGGTGCAATTCTGAAATTTTTAGCTTTTTCCTGTTAATCCTAGCATGATAAAGAAGATTCAAAGAGAGTGAGATGCCAGCTCCTTTCATTCAATCAGTAGCTTCAAACATTTCTGGTATATGAAAAACATGTTTTTCAATGGCAAAAATCAATGAATATTGTAAATGCACAAACAGTAATATCTCCGCATTGCAAGGTGCAATTCTGAAATTTTTTGCTTTTTCCTGCTAATCCTAGCATGATAAAGAAGATTCAAAGAGAGTGAGATGCCAGCTCCTTTCATTCAGTCAGTAGCTTCAAACATTTCTGGTATATGAAAAACATGTTTTTCAATGGCAAAAATCAATGAATATTGTAAATGCACAAACAGTAATATCTCCACATTGCACGGTGCAATTCTGAAATTTTTAGCTTTTTCCTACTAATCCTAGCATGATAAAGAAGATTCAAAGAGAGTGAGATGCCAGCTCCTTTCATTCAGTCAGTAGCTTCAAACATTTCTGGTATATGAAAAACGTTTTTCAATGGCAAAAATCAATGAATATTGTAAATGCACAAACAGTAATATCTCCACATTGCAAGGTGCAATTCTGAAATTTTTTGCTTTTTCCTGCTAATCCTAGCATGATAAAGAAGATTCAAAGAGAGTGAGATGCCAGCTCCTTTCATTCAGTCAGTAGCTTCAAACATTTCTGGTATATGAAAAACATGTTTTTCAATGGCAAAAATCAATGAATATTGTAAATGCACAAACAGTAATATCTCCACATTGCACGGTGCAATTCTGAAATTTTTAGCTTTTTCCTGTTAATCCTAGCATGATAAAGAAGATTCAAAGAGAGTGAGATGCCAGCTCCTTTCATTCAGTCAGTAGCTTCAAACATTTCTGGTATATGAAAAACATATTTTTCAATGGCAAAAATCAATGAATATTGTAAATGCACAAACAGTAATATCTCCGCATTGCAAGGTGCAATTCTGAAATTTTTTGCTTTTTCCTGTTAATCCTAGCATGATAAAGAAGATTCAAAGAGAGTGAGATGCCAGCTCCTTTCATTCAGTCAGTAGCTTCAAACATTTCTGGTATATGAAAAACATGTTTTTCAATGGCAAAAATCAATGAATATTGTAAATGCACAAACAGTAATATCTCCACATTGCAAGGTGCAATTCTGAAATTTTTTGCTTTTTCCTGCTAATCCTAGCATGATAAAGAAGATTCAAAGAGAGTGAGATGCCAGCTCCTTTCATTCAGTCAGTAGCTTCAAACATTTCTGGTATATGAAAAACATGTTTTTCAATGGCAAAAATCAATGAATATTGTAAATGCACAAACAGTAATATCTCCACATTGCACGGTGCAATTCTGAAATTTTTAGCTTTTTCCTGTTAATCCTAGCATGATAAAGAAGATTCAAAGAGAGTGAGATGCCAGCTCCTTTCATTCAGTCAGTAGCTTCAAACATTTCTGGTATATGAAAAACGTTTTTCAATGGCAAAAATCAATGAATATTGTAAATGCACAAACAGTAATATCTCCACATTGCAAGGTGCAATTCTGAAATTTTTTGCTTTTTCCTGTTAATCCTAGCATGATAAAGAAGATTCAAAGAGAGTGAGATGCCAGCTCCTTTCATTCAGTCAGTAGCTTCAAACATTTCTGGTATATGAAAAACATGTTTTTCAATGGCAAAAATCAATGAATATTGTAAATGCACAAACAGTAATATCTCCGCATTGCAAGGTGCAATTCTGAAATTTTTTGCTTTTTCCTGCTAATCCTAGCATGATAAAGAAGATTCAAAGAGAGTGAGATGCCAGCTCCTTTCATTCAGTCAGTAGCTTCAAACATTTCTGGTATATGAAAAACATGTTTTTCAATGGCAAAAATCAATGAATATTGTAAAAGCACAAACAGTAATATCTCCACATTGCACGGTGCAATTCTGAAATTTTTAGCTTTTTCCTGTTAATCCTAGCATGATAAAGAAGATTCAAAGAGAGTGAGATGCCAGCTCCTTTCATTCAGTCAGTAGCTTCAAACATTTCTGGTATATGAAAAACATGTTTTTCAATGGCAAAAATCAATGAATATTGTAAATGCACAAACAGTAATATCTCCACATTGCAAGGTGCAATTCTGAAATTTTTTGCTTTTTCCTGCTAATCCTAGCATGATAAAGAAGATTCAAAGAGAGTGAGATGCCAGCTCCTTTCATTCAGTCAGTAGCTTCAAACATTTCTGGTATATGAAAAACATGTTTTTCAATGGCAAAAATCAATGAATATTGTAAATGCACAAACAGTAATATCTCCACATTGCACGGTGCAATTCTGAAATTTTTAGCTTTTTCCTGTTAATCCTAGCATGATAAAGAAGATTCAAAGAGAGTGAGATGCCAGCTCCTTTCATTCAGTCAGTAGCTTCAAACATTTCTGGTATATGAAAAACGTTTTTCAATGGCAAAAATCAATGAATATTGTAAATGCACAAACAGTAATATCTCCACATTGCAAGGTGCAATTCTGAAATTTTTTGCTTTTTCCTGTTAATCCTAGCATGATAAAGAAGATTCAAAGAGAGTGAGATGCCAGCTCCTTTCATTCAGTCAGTAGCTTCAAACATTTCTGGTATATGAAAAACATGTTTTTCAATGGCAAAAATCAATGAATATTGTAAATGCACAAACAGTAATATCTCCACATTGCACGGTGCAATTCTGAAATTTTTAGCTTTTTCCTGTTAATCCTAGCATGATAAAGAAGATTCAAAGAGAGTGAGATGCCAGCTCCTTTCATTCAGTCAGTAGCTTCAAACATTTCTGGTATATGAAAAACATGTTTTTCAATGGCAAAAATCAATGAATATTGTAAATGCACAAACAGTAATATCTCCACATTGCAAGGTGCAATTCTGAAATTTTTAGCTTTTTCCTGTTAATCCTAGCATGATAAAGAAGATTCAAAGAGAGTGAGATGCCAGCTCCTTTCATTCAATCAGTAGCTTCAAACATTTCTGGTATATGAAAAACATGTTTTTCAATGGCAAAAATCAATGAATATTGTAAATGCACAAACAGTAATATCTCCGCATTGCAAGGTGCAATTCTGAAATTTTTTGCTTTTTCCTGCTAATCCTAGCAGGATAAAGAAGATTCAAAGAGAGTGAGATGCCAGCTCCTTTCATTCAGTCAGTAGCTTCAAACATTTCTGGTATATGAAAAACATGTTTTTCAATGGCAAAAATCAATGAATATTGTAAATGCACAAACAGTAATATCTCCACATTGCACGGTGCAATTCTGAAATTTTTAGCTTTTTCCTACTAATCCTAGCATGATAAAGAAGATTCAAAGAGAGTGAGATGCCAGCTCCTTTCATTCAGTCAGTAGCTTCAAACATTTCTGGTATAAAAACAGTAATATCTCCACATTGCAAGGTGCAATTCTGAAATTTTTTGCTTTTCCTGCTAATCCTAGCATGATAAAGAAGATTTCTGAAATTTTTTGCTTTTTCCTGCTAATCCTAGCATGATAAAGAAGATTCAAAGAGAGTGAGATGCCAGCTCCTTTCATTCAGTCAGTAGCTTCAAACATTTCTGGTATATGAAAAACATGTTTTTCAATGGCAAAAATCAATGAATATTGTAAATGCACAAACAGTAATATCTCCACATTGCACGGTGCAATTCTGAAATTTTTAGCTTTTTCCTGTTAATCCTAGCATGATAAAGAAGATTCAAAGAGAGTGAGATGCCAGCTCCTTTCATTCAGTCAGTAGCTTCAAACATTTCTGGTATATGAAAAACATATTTTTCAATGGCAAAAATCAATGAATATTGTAAATGCACAAACAGTAATATCTCCGCATTGCAAGGTGCAATTCTGAAATTTTTTGCTTTTTCCTGTTAATCCTAGCATGATAAAGAAGATTCAAAGAGAGTGAGATGCCAGCTCCTTTCATTCAGTCAGTAGCTTCAAACATTTCTGGTATATGAAAAACATGTTTTTCAATGGCAAAAATCAATGAATATTGTAAATGCACAAACAGTAATATCTCCACATTGCAAGGTGCAATTCTGAAATTTTTTGCTTTTTCCTGCTAATCCTAGCATGATAAAGAAGATTCAAAGAGAGTGAGATGCCAGCTCCTTTCATTCAGTCAGTAGCTTCAAACATTTCTGGTATATGAAAAACATGTTTTTCAATGGCAAAAATCAATGAATATTGTAAATGCACAAACAGTAATATCTCCACATTGCACGGTGCAATTCTGAAATTTTTAGCTTTTTCCTGTTAATCCTAGCATGATAAAGAAGATTCAAAGAGAGTGAGATGCCAGCTCCTTTCATTCAGTCAGTAGCTTCAAACATTTCTGGTATATGAAAAACGTTTTTCAATGGCAAAAATCAATGAATATTGTAAATGCACAAACAGTAATATCTCCACATTGCAAGGTGCAATTCTGAAATTTTTTGCTTTTTCCTGTTAATCCTAGCATGATAAAGAAGATTCAAAGAGAGTGAGATGCCAGCTCCTTTCATTCAGTCAGTAGCTTCAAACATTTCTGGTATATGAAAAACATGTTTTTCAATGGCAAAAATCAATGAATATTGTAAATGCACAAACAGTAATATCTCAGCATTGCAAGGTGCAATTCTGAAATTTTTTGCTTTTTCCTGCTAATCCTAGCATGATAAAGAAGATTCAAAGAGAGTGAGATGCCAGCTCCTTTCATTCAGTCAGTAGCTTCAAACATTTCTGGTATATGAAAAACATGTTTTTCAATGGCAAAAATCAATGAATATTGTAAAAGCACAAACAGTAATATCTCCACATTGCACGGTGCAATTCTGAAATTTTTAGCTTTTTCCTGTTAATCCTAGCATGATAAAGAAGATTCAAAGAGAGTGAGATGCCAGCTCCTTTCATTCAGTCAGTAGCTTCAAACATTTCTGGTATATGAAAAACATGTTTTTCAATGGCAAAAATCAATGAATATTGTAAATGCACAAACAGTAATATCTCCACATTGCAAGGTGCAATTCTGAAATTTTTTGCTTTTTCCTGCTAATCCTAGCATGATAAAGAAGATTCAAAGAGAGTGAGATGCCAGCTCCTTTCATTCAGTCAGTAGCTTCAAACATTTCTGGTATATGAAAAACATGTTTTTCAATGGCAAAAATCAATGAATATTGTAAATGCACAAACAGTAATATCTCCACATTGCACGGTGCAATTCTGAAATTTTTAGCTTTTTCCTGTTAATCCTAGCATGATAAAGAAGATTCAAAGAGAGTGAGATGCCAGCTCCTTTCATTCAGTCAGTAGCTTCAAACATTTCTGGTATATGAAAAACGTTTTTCAATGGCAAAAATCAATGAATATTGTAAATGCACAAACAGTAATATCTCCACATTGCAAGGTGCAATTCTGAAATTTTTTGCTTTTTCCTGTTAATCCTAGCATGATAAAGAAGATTCAAAGAGAGTGAGATGCCAGCTCCTTTCATTCAGTCAGTAGCTTCAAACATTTCTGGTATATGAAAAACATGTTTTTCAATGGCAAAAATCAATGAATATTGTAAATGCACAAACAGTAATATCTCCACATTGCACGGTGCAATTCTGAAATTTTTAGCTTTTTCCTGTTAATCCTAGCATGATAAAGAAGATTCAAAGAGAGTGAGATGCCAGCTCCTTTCATTCAGTCAGTAGCTTCAAACATTTCTGGTATATGAAAAACATGTTTTTCAATGGCAAAAATCAATGAATATTGTAAATGCACAAACAGTAATATCTCCACATTGCAAGGTGCAATTCTGAAATTTTTAGCTTTTTCCTGTTAATCCTAGCATGATAAAGAAGATTCAAAGAGAGTGAGATGCCAGCTCCTTTCATTCAATCAGTAGCTTCAAACATTTCTGGTATATGAAAAACATGTTTTTCAATGGCAAAAATCAATGAATATTGTAAATGCACAAACAGTAATATCTCCGCATTGCAAGGTGCAATTCTGAAATTTTTTGCTTTTTCCTGCTAATCCTAGCATGATAAAGAAGATTCAAAGAGAGTGAGATGCCAGCTCCTTTCATTCAGTCAGTAGCTTCAAACATTTCTGGTATATGAAAAACATGTTTTTCAATGGCAAAAATCAATGAATATTGTAAATGCACAAACAGTAATATCTCCACATTGCACGGTGCAATTCTGAAATTTTTAGCTTTTTCCTACTAATCCTAGCATGATAAAGAAGATTCAAAGAGAGTGAGATGCCAGCTCCTTTCATTCAGTCAGTAGCTTCAAACATTTCTGGTATATGAAAAACATGTTTTTCAATGGCAAAAATCAATGAATATTGTAAATGCACAAACAGTAATATCTCCACATTGCAAGGTGCAATTCTGAAATTTTTTGCTTTTTCCTGCTAATCCTAGCATGATAAAGAAGATTCAAAGAGAGTGAGATGCCAGCTCCTTTCATTCAGTCAGTAGCTTCAAACATTTCTGGTATATGAAAAACATGTTTTTCAATGGCAAAAATCAATGAATATTGTAAAAGCACAAACAGTAATATCTCCACATTGCACGGTGCAATTCTGAAATTTTTAGCTTTTTCCTGTTAATCCTAGCATGATAAAGAAGATTCAAAGAGAGTGAGATGCCAGCTCCTTTCATTCAGTCAGTAGCTTCAAACATTTCTGGTATATGAAAAACATGTTTTTCAATGGCAAAAATCAATGAATATTGTAAATGCACAAACAGTAATATCTCCACATTGCAAGGTGCAATTCTGAAATTTTTTGCTTTTTCCTGCTAATCCTAGCATGATAAAGAAGATTCAAAGAGAGTGAGATGCCAGCTCCTTTCATTCAGTCAGTAGCTTCAAACATTTCTGGTATATGAAAAACATGTTTTTCAATGGCAAAAATCAATGAATATTGTAAATGCACAAACAGTAATATCTCCACATTGCACGGTGCAATTCTGAAATTTTTAGCTTTTTCCTGTTAATCCTAGCATGATAAAGAAGATTCAAAGAGAGTGAGATGCCAGCTCCTTTCATTCAGTCAGTAGCTTCAAACATTTCTGGTATATGAAAAACGTTTTTCAATGGCAAAAATCAATGAATATTGTAAATGCACAAACAGTAATATCTCCACATTGCAAGGTGCAATTCTGAAATTTTTTGCTTTTTCCTGTTAATCCTAGCATGATAAAGAAGATTCAAAGAGAGTGAGATGCCAGCTCCTTTCATTCAGTCAGTAGCTTCAAACATTTCTGGTATATGAAAAACATGTTTTTCAATGGCAAAAATCAATGAATATTGTAAATGCACAAACAGTAATATCTCCACATTGCACGGTGCAATTCTGAAATTTTTAGCTTTTTCCTGTTAATCCTAGCATGATAAAGAAGATTCAAAGAGAGTGAGATGCCAGCTCCTTTCATTCAGTCAGTAGCTTCAAACATTTCTGGTATATGAAAAACATGTTTTTCAATGGCAAAAATCAATGAATATTGTAAATGCACAAACAGTAATATCTCCACATTGCAAGGTGCAATTCTGAAATTTTTAGCTTTTTCCTGTTAATCCTAGCATGATAAAGAAGATTCAAAGAGAGTGAGATGCCAGCTCCTTTCATTCAATCAGTAGCTTCAAACATTTCTGGTATATGAAAAACATGTTTTTCAATGGCAAAAATCAATGAATATTGTAAATGCACAAACAGTAATATCTCCGCATTGCAAGGTGCAATTCTGAAATTTTTTGCTTTTTCCTGCTAATCCTAGCATGATAAAGAAGATTCAAAGAGAGTGAGATGCCAGCTCCTTTCATTCAGTCAGTAGCTTCAAACATTTCTGGTATATGAAAAACATGTTTTTCAATGGCAAAAATCAATGAATATTGTAAATGCACAAACAGTAATATCTCCACATTGCACGGTGCAATTCTGAAATTTTTAGCTTTTTCCTACTAATCCTAGCATGATAAAGAAGATTCAAAGAGAGTGAGATGCCAGCTCCTTTCATTCAGTCAGTAGCTTCAAACATTTCTGGTATATGAAAAACATGTTTTTCAATGGCAAAAATCAATGAATATTGTAAATGCACAAACAGTAATATCTCCACATTGCAAGGTGCAATTCTGAAATTTTTAGCTTTTTCCTGTTAATCCTAGCATGATAAAGAAGATTCAAAGAGAGTGAGATGCCAGCTCCTTTCATTCAGTCAGTAGCTTCAAACATTTCTGGTATATGAAAAACATGTTTTTCAATGGCAAAAATCAATGAATATTGTAAATGCACAAACAGTAATATCTCCACATTGCAAGGTGCAATTCTGAAATTTTTTGCTTTTTCCTGCTAATCCTAGCATGATAAAGAAGATTCAAAGAGAGTGAGATGCCAGCTCCTTTCATTCAGTCAGTAGCTTCAAACATTTCTGGTATATGAAAAACATGTTTTTCAATGGCAAAAATCAATGAATATTGTAAATGCACAAACAGTAATATCTCCACATTGCACGGTGCAATTCTGAAATTTTTAGCTTTTTCCTGTTAATCCTAGCATGATAAAGAAGATTCAAAGAGAGTGAGATGCCAGCTCCTTTCATTCAGTCAGTAGCTTCAAACATTTCTGGTATATGAAAAACGTTTTTCAATGGCAAAAATCAATGAATATTGTAAATGCACAAACAGTAATATCTCCACATTGCAAGGTGCAATTCTGAAATTTTTTGCTTTTTCCTGTTAATCCTAGCATGATAAAGAAGATTCAAAGAGAGTGAGATGCCAGCTCCTTTCATTCAGTCAGTAGCTTCAAACATTTCTGGTATATGAAAAACATGTTTTTCAATGGCAAAAATCAATGAATATTGTAAATGCACAAACAGTAATATCTCCACATTGCACGGTGCAATTCTGAAATTTTTAGCTTTTTCCTGTTAATCCTAGCATGATAAAGAAGATTCAAAGAGAGTGAGATGCCAGCTCCTTTCATTCAGTCAGTAGCTTCAAACATTTCTGGTATATGAAAAACATGTTTTTCAATGGCAAAAATCAATGAATATTGTAAATGCACAAACAGTAATATCTCCACATTGCAAGGTGCAATTCTGAAATTTTTAGCTTTTTCCTGTTAATCCTAGCATGATAAAGAAGATTCAAAGAGAGTGAGATGCCAGCTCCTTTCATTCAATCAGTAGCTTCAAACATTTCTGGTATATGAAAAACATGTTTTTCAATGGCAAAAATCAATGAATATTGTAAATGCACAAACAGTAATATCTCCGCATTGCAAGGTGCAATTCTGAAATTTTTTGCTTTTTCCTGCTAATCCTAGCATGATAAAGAAGATTCAAAGAGAGTGAGATGCCAGCTCCTTTCATTCAGTCAGTAGCTTCAAACATTTCTGGTATATGAAAAACATGTTTTTCAATGGCAAAAATCAATGAATATTGTAAATGCACAAACAGTAATATCTCCACATTGCACGGTGCAATTCTGAAATTTTTAGCTTTTTCCTACTAATCCTAGCATGATAAAGAAGATTCAAAGAGAGTGAGATGCCAGCTCCTTTCATTCAGTCAGTAGCTTCAAACATTTCTGGTATATGAAAAACATGTTTTTCAATGGCAAAAATCAATGAATATTGTAAATGCACAAACAGTAATATCTCCACATTGCAAGGTGCAATTCTGAAATTTTTTGCTTTTTCCTGCTAATCCTAGCATGATAAAGAAGATTCAAAGAGAGTGAGATGCCAGCTCCTTTCATTCAGTCAGTAGCTTCAAACATTTCTGGTATATGAAAAACATGTTTTTCAATGGCAAAAATCAATGAATATTGTAAATGCACAAACAGTAATATCTCCACATTGCACGGTGCAATTCTGAAATTTTTAGCTTTTTCCTGTTAATCCTAGCATGATAAAGAAGATTCAAAGAGAGTGAGATGCCAGCTCCTTTCATTCAGTCAGTAGCTTCAAACATTTCTGGTATATGAAAAACATGTTTTTCAATGGCAAAAATCAATGAATATTGTAAATGCACAAACAGTAATATCTCCGCATTGCAAGGTGCAATTCTGAAATTTTTTGCTTTTTCCTGCTAATCCTAGCATGATAAAGAAGATTCAAAGAGAGTGAGATGCCAGCTCCTTTCATTCAGTCAGTAGCTTCAAACATTTCTGGTATATGAAAAACATGTTTTTCAATGGCAAAAATCAATGAATATTGTAAAAGCACAAACAGTAATATCTCCACATTGCACGGTGCAATTCTGAAATTTTTAGCTTTTTCCTGTTAATCCTAGCATGATAAAGAAGATTCAAAGAGAGTGAGATGCCAGCTCCTTTCATTCAGTCAGTAGCTTCAAACATTTCTGGTATATGAAAAACATGTTTTTCAATGGCAAAAATCAATGAATATTGTAAATGCAAAAACAGTAATATCTCCACATTGCAAGGTGCAATTCTGAAATTTTTTGCTTTTTCCTGCTAATCCTAGCATGATAAAGAAGATTCAAAGAGAGTGAGATGCCAGCTCCTTTCATTCAGTCAGTAGCTTCAAACATTTCTGGTATATGAAAAACATGTTTTTCAATGGCAAAAATCAATGAATATTGTAAATGCACAAACAGTAATATCTCCACATTGCACGGTGCAATTCTGAAATTTTTAGCTTTTTCCTGTTAATCCTAGCATGATAAAGAAGATTCAAAGAGAGTGAGATGCCAGCTCCTTTCATTCAGTCAGTAGCTTCAAACATTTCTGGTATATGAAAAACATGTTTTTCAATGGCAAAAATCAATGAATATTGTAAATGCACAAACAGTAATATCTCCACATTGCAAGGTGCAATTCTGAAATTTTTTGCTTTTTCCTGCTAATCCTAGCATGATAAAGAAGATTCAAAGAGAGTGAGATGCCAGCTCCTTTCATTCAGTCAGTAGCTTCAAACATTTCTGGTATATGAAAAACATGTTTTTCAATGGCAAAAATCAATGAATATTGTAAATGCACAAACAGTAATATCTCCGCATTGCAAGGTGCAATTCTGAAATTTTTTGCTTTTTCCTGCTAATCCTAGCATGATAAAGAAGATTCAAAGAGAGTGAGATGCCAGCTCCTTTCATTCAGTCAGTAGCTTCAAACATTTCTGGTATATGAAAAACATGTTTTTCAATGGCAAAAATCAATGAATATTGTAAAAGCACAAACAGTAATATCTCCACATTGCACGGTGCAATTCTGAAATTTTTAGCTTTTTCCTGTTAATCCTAGCATGATAAAGAAGATTCAAAGAGAGTGAGATGCCAGCTCCTTTCATTCAGTCAGTAGCTTCAAACATTTCTGGTATATGAAAAACATGTTTTTCAATGGCAAAAATCAATGAATATTGTAAATGCACAAACAGTAATATCTCCACATTGCAAGGTGCAATTCTGAAATTTTTTGCTTTTTCCTGCTAATCCTAGCATGATAAAGAAGATTCAAAGAGAGTGAGATGCCAGCTCCTTTCATTCAGTCAGTAGCTTCAAACATTTCTGGTATATGAAAAACATGTTTTTCAATGGCAAAAATCAATGAATATTGTAAATGCACAAACAGTAATATCTCCACATTGCAAGGTGCAATTCTGAAATTTTTTGCTTTTTCCTGCTAATCCTAGCATGATAAAGAAGATTCAAAGAGAGTGAGATGCCAGCTCCTTTCATTCAGTCAGTAGCTTCAAACATTTCTGGTATATGAAAAACGTTTTTCAATGGCAAAAATCAATGAATATTGTAAATGCACAAACAGTAATATCTCCACATTGCACGGTGCAATTCTGAAATTTTTAGCTTTTTCCTGTTAATCCTAGCATGATAAAGAAGATTCAAAGAGAGTGAGATGCCAGCTCCTTTCATTCAGTCAGTAGCTTCAAACATTTCTGGTATATGAAAAACATGTTTTTCAATGGCAAAAATCAATGAATATTGTAAATGCACAAACAGTAATATCTCCACATTGCAAGGTGCAATTCTGAAATTTTTTGCTTTTTCCTGCTAATCCTAGCATGATAAAGAAGATTCAAAGAGAGTGAGATGCCAGCTCCTTTCATTCAGTCAGTAGCTTCAAACATTTCTGGTATATGAAAAACATGTTTTTCAATGGCAAAAATCAATGAATATTGTAAATGCACAAACAGTAATATCTCCACATTGCACGGTGCAATTCTGAAATTTTTAGCTTTTTCCTGTTAATCCTAGCATGATAAAGAAGATTCAAAGAGAGTGAGATGCCAGCTCCTTTCATTCAGTCAGTAGCTTCAAACATTTCTGGTATATGAAAAACGTTTTTCAATGGCAAAAATCAATGAATATTGTAAATGCACAAACAGTAATATCTCCACATTGCAAGGTGCAATTCTGAAATTTTTTGCTTTTTCCTGTTAATCCTAGCATGATAAAGAAGATTCAAAGAGAGTGAGATGCCAGCTCCTTTCATTCAGTCAGTAGCTTCAAACATTTCTGGTATATGAAAAACATGTTTTTCAATGGCAAAAATCAATGAATATTGTAAATGCACAAACAGTAATATCTCCGCATTGCAAGGTGCAATTCTGAAATTTTTTGCTTTTTCCTGCTAATCCTAGCATGATAAAGAAGATTCAAAGAGAGTGAGATGCCAGCTCCTTTCATTCAGTCAGTAGCTTCAAACATTTCTGGTATATGAAAAACATGTTTTTCAATGGCAAAAATCAATGAATATTGTAAAAGCACAAACAGTAATATCTCCACATTGCACGGTGCAATTCTGAAATTTTTAGCTTTTTCCTGTTAATCCTAGCATGATAAAGAAGATTCAAAGAGAGTGAGATGCCAGCTCCTTTCATTCAGTCAGTAGCTTCAAACATTTCTGGTATATGAAAAACATGTTTTTCAATGGCAAAAATCAATGAATATTGTAAATGCACAAACAGTAATATCTCCGCATTGCAAGGTGCAATTCTGAAATTTTTTGCTTTTTCCTGCTAATCCTAGCATGATAAAGAAGATTCAAAGAGAGTGAGATGCCAGCTCCTTTCATTCAGTCAGTAGCTTCAAACATTTCTGGTATATGAAAAACATGTTTTTCAATGGCAAAAATCAATGAATATTGTAAATGCACAAACAGTAATATCTCCACATTGCAAGGTGCAATTCTGAAATTTTTTGCTTTTTCCTGCTAATCCTAGCATGATAAAGAAGATTCAAAGAGAGTGAGATGCCAGCTCCTTTCATTCAGTCAGTAGCTTCAAACATTTCTGGTATATGAAAAACATGTTTTTCAATGGCAAAAATCAATGAATATTGTAAATGCACAAACAGTAATATCTCCACATTGCACGGTGCAATTCTGAAATTTTTAGCTTTTTCCTGTTAATCCTAGCATGATAAAGAAGATTCAAAGAGAGTGAGATGCCAGCTCCTTTCATTCAGTCAGTAGCTTCAAACATTTCTGGTATATGAAAAACGTTTTTCAATGGCAAAAATCAATGAATATTGTAAATGCACAAACAGTAATATCTCCACATTGCAAGGTGCAATTCTGAAATTTTTTGCTTTTTCCTGTTAATCCTAGCATGATAAAGAAGATTCAAAGAGAGTGAGATGCCAGCTCCTTTCATTCAGTCAGTAGCTTCAAACATTTCTGGTATATGAAAAACATGTTTTTCAATGGCAAAAATCAATGAATATTGTAAATGCACAAACAGTAATATCTCCACATTGCACGGTGCAATTCTGAAATTTTTAGCTTTTTCCTGTTAATCCCAGCATGATAAAGAAGATTCAAAGAGAGTGAGATGCCAGCTCCTTTCATTCAGTCAGTAGCTTCAAACATTTCTGGTATATGAAAAACATGTTTTTCAATGGCAAAAATCAATGAATATTGTAAATGCACAAACAGTAATATCTCCACATTGCAAGGTGCAATTCTGAAATTTTTAGCTTTTTCCTGTTAATCCTAGCATGATAAAGAAGATTCAAAGAGAGTGAGATGCCAGCTCCTTTCATTCAATCAGTAGCTTCAAACATTTCTGGTATATGAAAAACATGTTTTTCAATGGCAAAAATCAATGAATATTGTAAATGCACAAACAGTAATATCTCCACATTGCAAGGTGCAATTCTGAAATTTTTTGCTTTTTCCTGCTAATCCTAGCATGATAAAGAAGATTCAAAGAGAGTGAGATGCCAGCTCCTTTCATTCAGTCAGTAGCTTCAAACATTTCTGGTATATGAAAAACGTTTTTCAATGGCAAAAATCAATGAATATTGTAAATGCACAAACAGTAATATCTCCACATTGCACGGTGCAATTCTGAAATTTTTAGCTTTTTCCTGTTAATCCTAGCATGATAAAGAAGATTCAAAGAGAGTGAGATGCCAGCTCCTTTCATTCAGTCAGTAGCTTCAAACATTTCTGGTATATGAAAAACATGTTTTTCAATGGCAAAAATCAATGAATATTGTAAATGCACAAACAGTAATATCTCCACATTGCAAGGTGCAATTCTGAAATTTTTTGCTTTTTCCTGCTAATCCTAGCATGATAAAGAAGATTCAGAGTGAGATGCCAGCTCCTTTCATTCAGTCAGTAGCTTCAAACATTTCTGGTATATGAAAAACATGTTTTTCAATGGCAAAAATCAATGAATATTGTAAATGCACAAACAGTAATATCTCCACATTGCACGGTGCAATTCTGAAATTTTTAGCTTTTTCCTGTTAATCCTAGCATGATAAAGAAGATTCAAAGAGAGTGAGATGCCAGCTCCTTTCATTCAGTCAGTAGCTTCAAACATTTCTGGTATATGAAAAACGTTTTTCAATGGCAAAAATCAATGAATATTGTAAATGCACAAACAGTAATATCTCCGCATTGCAAGGTGCAATTCTGAAATTTTTTGCTTTTTCCTGCTAATCCTAGCATGATAAAGAAGATTCAAAGAGAGTGAGATGCCAGCTCCTTTCATTCAGTCAGTAGCTTCAAACATTTCTGGTATATGAAAAACATGTTTTTCAATGGCAAAAATCAATGAATATTGTAAAAGCACAAACAGTAATATCTCCACATTGCACGGTGCAATTCTGAAATTTTTAGCTTTTTCCTGTTAATCCTAGCATGATAAAGAAGATTCAAAGAGAGTGAGATGCCAGCTCCTTTCATTCAGTCAGTAGCTTCAAACATTTCTGGTATATGAAAAACATGTTTTTCAATGGCAAAAATCAATGAATATTGTAAATGCACAAACAGTAATATCTCCGCATTGCAAGGTGCAATTCTGAAATTTTTTGCTTTTTCCTGCTAATCCTAGCATGATAAAGAAGATTCAAAGAGAGTGAGATGCCAGCTCCTTTCATTCAGTCAGTAGCTTCAAACATTTCTGGTATATGAAAAACATGTTTTTCAATGGCAAAAATCAATGAATATTGTAAATGCACAAACAGTAATATCTCCACATTGCAAGGTGCAATTCTGAAATTTTTTGCTTTTTCCTGCTAATCCTAGCATGATAAAGAAGATTCAAAGAGAGTGAGATGCCAGCTCCTTTCATTCAGTCAGTAGCTTCAAACATTTCTGGTATATGAAAAACATGTTTTTCAATGGCAAAAATCAATGAATATTGTAAATGCACAAACAGTAATATCTCCACATTGCACGGTGCAATTCTGAAATTTTTAGCTTTTTCCTGTTAATCCTAGCATGATAAAGAAGATTCAAAGAGAGTGAGATGCCAGCTCCTTTCATTCAGTCAGTAGCTTCAAACATTTCTGGTATATGAAAAACGTTTTTCAATGGCAAAAATCAATGAATATTGTAAATGCACAAACAGTAATATCTCCACATTGCAAGGTGCAATTCTGAAATTTTTTGCTTTTTCCTGTTAATCCTAGCATGATAAAGAAGATTCAAAGAGAGTGAGATGCCAGCTCCTTTCATTCAGTCAGTAGCTTCAAACATTTCTGGTATATGAAAAACATGTTTTTCAATGGCAAAAATCAATGAATATTGTAAATGCACAAACAGTAATATCTCCACATTGCACGGTGCAATTCTGAAATTTTTAGCTTTTTCCTGTTAATCCCAGCATGATGAAGATTCAAAGAGAGTGAGATGCCAGCTCCTTTCATTCAGTCAGTAGCTTCAAACATTTCTGGTATATGAAAAACATGTTTTTCAATGGCAAAAATCAATGAATATTGTAAATGCACAAACAGTAATATCTCCGCATTGCAAGGTGCAATTCTGAAATTTTTTGCTTTTTCCTGCTAATCCTAGCATGATAAAGAAGATTCAAAGAGAGTGAGATGCCAGCTCCTTTCATTCAGTCAGTAGCTTCAAACATTTCTGGTATATGAAAAACATGTTTTTCAATGGCAAAAATCAATGAATATTGTAAATGCACAAACAGTAATATCTCCACATTGCACGGTGCAATTCTGAAATTTTTAGCTTTTTCCTACTAATCCTAGCATGATAAAGAAGATTCAAAGAGAGTGAGATGCCAGCTCCTTTCATTCAGTCAGTAGCTTCAAACATTTCTGGTATATGAAAAACATGTTTTTCAATGGCAAAAATCAATGAATATTGTAAATGCACAAACAGTAATATCTCCACATTGCACGGTGCAATTCTGAAATTTTTAGCTTTTTCCTACTAATCCTAGCATGATAAAGAAGATTCAAAGAGAGTGAGATGCCAGCTCCTTTCATTCAGTCAGTAGCTTCAAACATTTCTGGTATATGAAAAACATGTTTTTCAATGGCAAAAATCAATGAATATTGTAAATGCACAAACAGTAATATCTCCACATTGCAAGGTGCAATTCTGAAATTTTTTGCTTTTTCCTGCTAATCCTAGCATGATAAAGAAGATTCAAAGAGAGTGAGATGCCAGCTCCTTTCATTCAGTCAGTAGCTTCAAACATTTCTGGTATATGAAAAACATGTTTTTCAATGGCAAAAATCAATGAATATTGTAAAAGCACAAACAGTAATATCTCCACATTGCACGGTGCAATTCTGAAATTTTTAGCTTTTTCCTGTTAATCCTAGCATGATAAAGAAGATTCAAAGAGAGTGAGATGCCAGCTCCTTTCATTCAGTCAGTAGCTTCAAACATTTCTGGTATATGAAAAACATGTTTTTCAATGGCAAAAATCAATGAATATTGTAAATGCACAAACAGTAATATCTCCACATTGCAAGGTGCAATTCTGAAATTTTTTGCTTTTTCCTGCTAATCCTAGCATGATAAAGAAGATTCAAAGAGAGTGAGATGCCAGCTCCTTTCATTCAGTCAGTAGCTTCAAACATTTCTGGTATATGAAAAACATGTTTTTCAATGGCAAAAATCAATGAATATTGTAAATGCACAAACAGTAATATCTCCACATTGCACGGTGCAATTCTGAAATTTTTAGCTTTTTCCTGTTAATCCTAGCATGATAAAGAAGATTCAAAGAGAGTGAGATGCCAGCTCCTTTCATTCAGTCAGTAGCTTCAAACATTTCTGGTATATGAAAAACATGTTTTTCAATGGCAAAAATCAATGAATATTGTAAATGCACAAACAGTAATATCTCCACATTGCAAGGTGCAATTCTGAAATTTTTAGCTTTTTCCTGTTAATCCTAGCATGAT
>NW_027369617.1:0-41421 GCF_046119375.1 Phyllobates terribilis | reverse complement strand
AAGGTGCAATTCTGAAATTTTTTGCTTTTTCCTGCTAGGCCTAGCATGATAAAGATTCAAAGAGAGTGAGATGCCAGCTCCTTTCAGTCAGTAGCTTCAAACATTTCTGGTATATGAAAAACATGTTTTTCAATGGCAAAAATCAATGAATATTGTAAATGCACAAACAGTAATATCTCCACATTGCACGGTGCAATTCTGAAATTTTTAGCTTTTTCCTGTTAATCCTAGCATGATAAAGAAGATTCAAAGAGAGTGAGATGCCAGCTCCTTTCATTCAGTCAGTAGCTTCAAACATTTCTGGTATATGAAAAACATGTTTTTCAATGGCAAAAATCAATGAATATTGTAAATGCACAAACAGTAATATCTCCACATTGCACGGTGCAATTCTGAAATTTTTAGCTTTTTCCTGTTAATCCTAGCATGATAAAGAAGATTCAAAGAGAGTGAGATGCCAGCTCCTTTCATTCAGTCAGTAGCTTCAAACATTTCTGGTATATGAAAAACATGTTTTTCAATGGCAAAAATCAATGAATATTGTAAATGCACAAACAGTAATATCTCCACATTGCAAGGTGCAATTCTGAAATTTTTTGCTTTTTCCTGCTAATCCTAGCATGATAAAGAAGATTCAAAGAGAGTGAGATGCCAGCTCCTTTCATTCAGTCAGTAGCTTCAAACATTTCTGGTATATGAAAAACATGTTTTTCAATGGCAAAAATCAATGAATATTGTAAATGCACAAACAGTAATATCTCCACATTGCACGGTGCAATTCTGAAATTTTTAGCTTTTTCCTGTTAATCCTAGCATGATAAAGAAGATTCAAAGAGAGTGAGATGCCAGCTCCTTTCATTCAGTCAGTAGCTTCAAACATTTCTGGTATATGAAAAACATGTTTTTCAATGGCAAAAATCAATGAATATTGTAAATGCACAAACAGTAATATCTCCACATTGCAAGGTGCAATTCTGAAATTTTTTGCTTTTTCCTGCTAATCCTAGCATGATAAAGAAGATTCAAAGAGAGTGAGATGCCAGCTCCTTTTCAGTCAGTAGCTTCAAACATTTCTGGTATATGAAAAACATGTTTTTCAATGGCAAAAATCAATGAATATTGTAAATGCACAAACAGTAATATCTCCACATTGCACGGTGCAATTCTGAAATTTTTAGCTTTTTCCTGTTAATCCTAGCATGATAAAGAAGATTCAAAGAGAGTGAGATGCCAGCTCCTTTCATTCAGTCAGTAGCTTCAAACATTTCTGGTATATGAAAAACATGTTTTTCAATGGCAAAAATCAATGAATATTGTAAATGCACAAACAGTAATATCTCCACATTGCACGGTGCAATTCTGAAATTTTTAGCTTTTTCCTGTTAATCCTAGCATGATAAAGAAGATTCAAAGAGAGTGAGATGCCAGCTCCTTTCATTCAGTCAGTAGCTTCAAACATTTCTGGTATATGAAAAACATGTTTTTCAATGGCAAAAATCAATGAATATTGTAAATGCACAAACAGTAATATCTCCACATTGCAAGGTGCAATTCTGAAATTTTTTGCTTTTTCCTGCTAATCCTAGCATGATAAAGAAGATTCAAAGAGAGTGAGATGCCAGCTCCTTTCATTCAGTCAGTAGCTTCAAACATTTCTGGTATATGAAAAACATGTTTTTCAATGGCAAAAATCAATGAATATTGTAAATGCACAAACAGTAATATCTCCACATTGCAAGGTGCAATTCTGAAATTTTTTGCTTTTTCCTGCTAATCCTAGCATGATAAAGAAGATTCAAAGAGAGTGAGATGCCAGCTCCTTTCATTCAGTCAGTAGCTTCAAACATTTCTGGTATATGAAAAACATGTTTTTCAATGGCAAAAATCAATGAATATTGTAAATGCACAAACAGTAATATCTCCACATTGCACGGTGCAATTCTGAAATTTTTAGCTTTTTCCTGTTAATCCTAGCATGATAAAGAAGATTCAAAGAGAGTGAGATGCCAGCTCCTTTCATTCAGTCAGTAGCTTCAAACATTTCTGGTATATGAAAAACATGTTTTTCAATGGCAAAAATCAATGAATATTGTAAATGCACAAACTAATATCTCCACATTGCAAGGTGCAATTCTGAAATTTTTTGCTTTTTCCTGCTAATCCTAGCATGATAAAGAAGATTCAAAGAGAGTGAGATGCCAGCTCCTTTCATTCAGTCAGTAGCTTCAAACATTTCTGGTATATGAAAAACATGTTTTTCAATGGCAAAAATCAATGAATATTGTAAATGCACAAACAGTAATATCTCCACATTGCACGGTGCAATTCTGAAATTTTTAGCTTTTTCCTGTTAATCCTAGCATGATAAAGAAGATTCAAAGAGAGTGAGATGCCAGCTCCTTTCATTCAGTCAGTAGCTTCAAACATTTCTGGTATATGAAAAACATGTTTTTCAATGGCAAAAATCAATGAATATTGTAAATGCACAAACAGTAATATCTCCACATTGCAAGGTGCAATTCTGAAATTTTTTGCTTTTTCCTGCTAATCCTAGCATGATAAAGAAGATTCAAAGAGAGTGAGATGCCAGCTCCTTTCATTCAGTCAGTAGCTTCAAACATTTCTGGTATATGAAAAACATGTTTTTCAATGGCAAAAATCAATGAATATTGTAAATGCACAAACAGTAATATCTCCACATTGCACGGTGCAATTCTGAAATTTTTAGCTTTTTCCTGTTAATCCTAGCATGATAAGAAGATTCAAAGAGAGTGAGATGCCAGCTCCTTTCATTCAGTCAGTAGCTTCAAACATTTCTGGTATATGAAAAACATGTTTTTCAATGGCAAAAATCAATGAATATTGTAAATGCACAAACAGTAATATCTCCACATTGCAAGGTGCAATTCTGAAATTTTTTGCTTTTTCCTGCTAATCCTAGCATGATAAAGAAGATTCAAAGAGAGTGAGATGCCAGCTCCTTTCATTCAGTCAGTAGCTTCAAACATTTCTGGTATATGAAAAACATGTTTTTCAATGGCAAAAATCAATGAATATTGTAAATGCACAAACAGTAATATCTCCACATTGCACGGTGCAATTCTGAAATTTTTAGCTTTTTCCTGTTAATCCTAGCATGATAAAGAAGATTCAAAGAGAGTGAGATGCCAGCTCCTTTCATTCAGTCAGTAGCTTCAAACATTTCTGGTATATGAAAAACATGTTTTTCAATGGCAAAAATCAATGAATATTGTAAATGCACAAACAGTAATATCTCCACATTGCAAGGTGCAATTCTGAAATTTTTTGCTTTTTCCTGCTAAGCCTAGCATGATAAAGAAGATTCAAAGAGAGTGAGATGCCAGCTCCTTTCATTCAGTCAGTAGCTTCAAACATTTCTGGTATATGAAAAACATGTTTTTCAATGGCAAAAATCAATGAATATTGTAAATGCACAAACAGTAATATCTCCACATTGCACGGTGCAATTCTGAAATTTTTAGCTTTTTCCTGTTAATCGTAGCATGATAAAGAAGATTCAAAGAGAGTGAGATGCCAGCTCCTTTCATTCAGTCAGTAGCTTCAAACATTTCTGGTATATGAAAAACATGTTTTTCAATGGCAAAAATCAATGAATATTGTAAATGCACAAACAGTAATATCTCCACATTGCAAGGTGCAATTCTGAAATTTTTTGCTTTTTCCTGCTAGGCCTAGCATGATAAAGAAGATTCAAAGAGAGTGAGATGCCAGCTCCTTTTCATTCAGTCAGTAGCTTCAAACATTTCTGGTATATGAAAAACATGTTTTTCAATGGCAAAAATCAATGAATATTGTAAATGCACAAACAGTAATATCTCCACATTGCACGGTGCAATTCTGAAATTTTTAGCTTTTTCCTGTTAATCCTAGCATGATAAAGAAGATTCAAAGAGAGTGAGATGCCAGCTCCTTTCATTCAGTCAGTAGCTTCAAACATTTCTGGTATATGAAAAACATGTTTTTCAATGGCAAAAATCAATGAATATTGTAAATGCACAAACAGTAATATCTCCACATTGCAAGGTGCAATTCTGAAATTTTTTGCTTTTTCCTGTTAATCCTAGCATGATAAAGAAGATTCAAAGAGAGTGAGATGCCAGCTCCTTTCATTCAGTCAGTAGCTTCAAACATTTCTGGTATATGAAAAACATGTTTTTCAATGGCAAAAATCAATGAATATTGTAAATGCACAAACAGTAATATCTCCACATTGCAAGGTGCAATTCTGAAATTTTTTGCTTTTTCCTGCTAATCCTAGCATGATAAAGAAGATTCAAAGAGAGTGAGATGCCAGCTCCTTTCATTCAGTCAGTAGCTTCAAACATTTCTGGTATATGAAAAACATGTTTTTCAATGGCAAAAATCAATGAATATTGTAAATGCACAAACAGTAATATCTCCACATTGCAAGGTGCAATTCTGAAATTTTTTGCTTTTTCCTGCTAATCCTAGCATGATAAAGAAGATTCAAAGAGAGTGAGATGCCAGCTCCTTTCATTCAGTCAGTAGCTTCAAACATTTCTGGTATATGAAAAACATGTTTTTCAATGGCAAAAATCAATGAATATTGTAAATGCACAAACAGTAATATCTCCACATTGCACGGTGCAATTCTGAAATTTTTAGCTTTTTCCTGTTAATCCTAGCATGATAAAGAAGATTCAAAGAGAGTGAGATGCCAGCTCCTTTCATTCAGTCAGTAGCTTCAAACATTTCTGGTATATGAAAAACATGTTTTTCAATGGCAAAAATCAATGAATATTGTAAATGCACAAACAGTAATATCTCCACATTGCAAGGTGCAATTCTGAAATTTTTTGCTTTTTCCTGTTAATCCTAGCATGATAAAGAAGATTCAAAGAGAGTGAGATGCCAGCTCCTTTCATTCAGTCAGTAGCTTCAAACATTTCTGGTATATGAAAAACATGTTTTTCAATGGCAAAAATCAATGAATATTGTAAATGCACAAACAGTAATATCTCCACATTGCAAGGTGCAATTCTGAAATTTTTTGCTTTTTCCTGCTAATCCTAGCATGATAAAGAAGATTCAAAGAGAGTGAGATGCCAGCTCCTTTCATTCAGTCAGTAGCTTCAAACATTTCTGGTATATGAAAAACATGTTTTTCAATGGCAAAAATCAATGAATATTGTAAATGCACAAACAGTAATATCTCCACATTGCACGGTGCAATTCTGAAATTTTTAGCTTTTTCCTGTTAATCCTAGCATGATAAAGAAGATTCAAAGAGAGTGAGATGCCAGCTCCTTTCATTCAGTCAGTAGCTTCAAACATTTCTGGTATATGAAAAACATGTTTTTCAATGGCAAAAATCAATGAATATTGTAAATGCACAAACAGTAATATCTCCACATTGCAAGGTGCAATTCTGAAATTTTTTGCTTTTTCCTGCTAATCCTAGCATGATAAAGAAGATTCAAAGAGAGTGAGATGCCAGCTCCTTTCATTCAGTCAGTAGCTTCAAACATTTCTGGTATATGAAAAACATGTTTTTCAATGGCAAAAATCAATGAATATTGTAAATGCACAAACAGTAATATCTCCACATTGCACGGTGCAATTCTGAAATTTTTAGCTTTTTCCTGTTAATCCTAGCATGATAAAGAAGATTCAAAGAGAGTGAGATGCCAGCTCCTTTCATTCAGTCAGTAGCTTCAAACATTTCTGGTATATGAAAAACATGTTTTTCAATGGCAAAAATCAATGAATATTGTAAATGCACAAACAGTAATATCTCCACATTGCAAGGTGCAATTCTGAAATTTTTTGCTTTTTCCTGCTAATCCTAGCATGATAAAGAAGATTCAAAGAGAGTGAGATGCCAGCTCCTTTCAGTCAGTAGCTTCAAACATTTCTGGTATATGAAAAACATGTTTTTCAATGGCAAAAATCAATGAATATTGTAAATGCACAAACAGTAATATCTCCACATTGCAAGGTGCAATTCTGAAATTTTTTGCTTTTTCCTGCTAATCCTAGCATGATAAAGAAGATTCAAAGAGAGTGAGATGCCAGCTCCTTTCATTCAGTCAGTAGCTTCAAACATTTCTGGTATATGAAAAACATGTTTTTCAATGGCAAAAATCAATGAATATTGTAAATGCACAAACAGTAATATCTCCACATTGCACGGTGCAATTCTGAAATTTTTAGCTTTTTCCTGTTAATCCTAGCATGATAAAGAAGATTCAAAGAGAGTGAGATGCCAGCTCCTTTCATTCAGTCAGTAGCTTCAAACATTTCTGGTATATGAAAAACATGTTTTTCAATGGCAAAAATCAATGAATATTGTAAATGCACAAACAGTAATATCTCCACATTGCAAGGTGCAATTCTGAAATTTTTTGCTTTTTCCTGCTAATCCTAGCATGATAAAGAAGATTCAAAGAGAGTGAGATGCCAGCTCCTTTCATTCAGTCAGTAGCTTCAAACATTTCTGGTATATGAAAAACATGTTTTTCAATGGCAAAAATCAATGAATATTGTAAATGCACAAACAGTAATATCTCCACATTGCACGGTGCAATTCTGAAATTTTTAGCTTTTTCCTGTTAATCCTAGCATGATAAAGAAGATTCAAAGAGAGTGAGATGCCAGCTCCTTTCATTCAGTCAGTAGCTTCAAACATTTCTGGTATATGAAAAACATGTTTTTCAATGGCAAAAATCAATGAATATTGTAAATGCACAAACAGTAATATCTCCACATTGCAAGGTGCAATTCTGAAATTTTTTGCTTTTTCCTGCTAATCCTAGCATGATAAAGAAGATTCAAAGAGAGTGAGATGCCAGCTCCTTTCAGTCAGTAGCTTCAAACATTTCTGGTATATGAAAAACATGTTTTTCAATGGCAAAAATCAATGAATATTGTAAATGCACAAACAGTAATATCTCCACATTGCACGGTGCAATTCTGAAATTTTTAGCTTTTTCCTGTTAATCCTAGCATGATAAAGAAGATTCAAAGAGAGTGAGATGCCAGCTCCTTTCATTCAGTCAGTAGCTTCAAACATTTCTGGTATATGAAAAACATGTTTTTCAATGGCAAAAATCAATGAATATTGTAAATGCACAAACAGTAATATCTCCACATTGCAAGGTGCAATTCTGAAATTTTTTGCTTTTTCCTGCTAGGCCTAGCATGGTAAAGATTCAAAGAGAGTGAGATGCCAGCTCCTTTCAGTCAGTAGCTTCAAACATTTCTGGTATATGAAAAACATGTTTTTCAATGGCAAAAATCAATGAATATTGTAAATGCACAAACAGTAATATCTCCACATTGCACGGTGCAATTCTGAAATTTTTAGCTTTTTCCTGTTAATCCTAGCATGATAAAGAAGATTCAAAGAGAGTGAGATGCCAGCTCCTTTCATTCAGTCAGTAGCTTCAAACATTTCTGGTATATGAAAAACATGTTTTTCAATGGCAAAAATCAATGAATATTGTAAATGCACAAACAGTAATATCTCCACATTGCAAGGTGCAATTCTGAAATTTTTTGCTTTTTCCTGTTAATCCTAGCATGATAAAGAAGATTCAAAGAGAGTGAGATGCCAGCTCCTTTCATTCAGTCAGTAGCTTCAAACATTTCTGGTATATGAAAAACATGTTTTTCAATGGCAAAAATCAATGAATATTGTAAATGCACAAACAGTAATATCTCCACATTGCAAGGTGCAATTCTGAAATTTTTTGCTTTTTCCTGCTAATCCTAGCATGATAAAGAAGATTCAAAGAGAGTGAGATGCCAGCTCCTTTCATTCAGTCAGTAGCTTCAAACATTTCTGGTATATGAAAAACATGTTTTTCAATGGCAAAAATCAATGAATATTGTAAATGCACAAACAGTAATATCTCCACATTGCAAGGTGCAATTCTGAAATTTTTTGCTTTTTCCTGCTAATCCTAGCATGATAAAGAAGATTCAAAGAGAGTGAGATGCCAGCTCCTTTCATTCAGTCAGTAGCTTCAAACATTTCTGGTATATGAAAAACGTTTTTCAATGGCAAAAATCAATGAATATTGTAAATGCACAAACAGTAATATCTCCACATTGCACGGTGCAATTCTGAAATTTTTAGCTTTTTCCTGTTAATCCTAGCATGATAAAGAAGATTCAAAGAGAGTGAGATGCCAGCTCCTTTCATTCAGTCAGTAGCTTCAAACATTTCTGGTATATGAAAAACATGTTTTTCAATGGCAAAAATCAATGAATATTGTAAATGCACAAACAGTAATATCTCCACATTGCAAGGTGCAATTCTGAAATTTTTTGCTTTTTCCTGTTAATCCTAGCATGATAAAGAAGATTCAAAGAGAGTGAGATGCCAGCTCCTTTCATTCAGTCAGTAGCTTCAAACATTTCTGGTATATGAAAAACATGTTTTTCAATGGCAAAAATCAATGAATATTGTAAATGCACAAACAGTAATATCTCCACATTGCAAGGTGCAATTCTGAAATTTTTTGCTTTTTCCTGCTAATCCTAGCATGATAAAGAAGATTCAAAGAGAGTGAGATGCCAGCTCCTTTCATTCAGTCAGTAGCTTCAAACATTTCTGGTATATGAAAAACATGTTTTTCAATGGCAAAAATCAATGAATATTGTAAATGCACAAACAGTAATATCTCCACATTGCACGGTGCAATTCTGAAATTTTTAGCTTTTTCCTGTTAATCCTAGCATGATAAAGAAGATTCAAAGAGAGTGAGATGCCAGCTCCTTTCATTCAGTCAGTAGCTTCAAACATTTCTGGTATATGAAAAACATGTTTTTCAATGGCAAAAATCAATGAATATTGTAAATGCACAAACAGTAATATCTCCACATTGCAAGGTGCAATTCTGAAATTTTTTGCTTTTTCCTGCTAATCCTAGCATGATAAAGAAGATTCAAAGAGAGTGAGATGCCAGCTCCTTTCATTCAGTCAGTAGCTTCAAACATTTCTGGTATATGAAAAACATGTTTTTCAATGGCAAAAATCAATGAATATTGTAAATGCACAAACAGTAATATCTCCACATTGCACGGTGCAATTCTGAAATTTTTAGCTTTTTCCTGTTAATCCTAGCATGATAAAGAAGATTCAAAGAGAGTGAGATGCCAGCTCCTTTCATTCAGTCAGTAGCTTCAAACATTTCTGGTATATGAAAAACATGTTTTTCAATGGCAAAAATCAATGAATATTGTAAATGCACAAACAGTAATATCTCCACATTGCAAGGTGCAATTCTGAAATTTTTTGCTTTTTCCTGCTAATCCTAGCATGATAAAGAAGATTCAAAGAGAGTGAGATGCCAGCTCCTTTCAGTCAGTAGCTTCAAACATTTCTGGTATATGAAAAACATGTTTTTCAATGGCAAAAATCAATGAATATTGTAAATGCACAAACAGTAATATCTCCACATTGCAAGGTGCAATTCTGAAATTTTTTGCTTTTTCCTGCTAATCCTAGCATGATAAAGAAGATTCAAAGAGAGTGAGATGCCAGCTCCTTTCATTCAGTCAGTAGCTTCAAACATTTCTGGTATATGAAAAACATGTTTTTCAATGGCAAAAATCAATGAATATTGTAAATGCACAAACAGTAATATCTCCACATTGCACGGTGCAATTCTGAAATTTTTAGCTTTTTCCTGTTAATCCTAGCATGATAAAGAAGATTCAAAGAGAGTGAGATGCCAGCTCCTTTCATTCAGTCAGTAGCTTCAAACATTTCTGGTATATGAAAAACATGTTTTTCAATGGCAAAAATCAATGAATATTGTAAATGCACAAACAGTAATATCTCCACATTGCAAGGTGCAATTCTGAAATTTTTTGCTTTTTCCTGCTAATCCTAGCATGATAAAGAAGATTCAAAGAGAGTGAGATGCCAGCTCCTTTCATTCAGTCAGTAGCTTCAAACATTTCTGGTATATGAAAAACATGTTTTTCAATGGCAAAAATCAATGAATATTGTAAATGCACAAACAGTAATATCTCCACATTGCACGGTGCAATTCTGAAATTTTTAGCTTTTTCCTGTTAATCCTAGCATGATAAAGAAGATTCAAAGAGAGTGAGATGCCAGCTCCTTTCATTCAGTCAGTAGCTTCAAACATTTCTGGTATATGAAAAACATGTTTTTCAATGGCAAAAATCAATGAATATTGTAAATGCACAAACAGTAATATCTCCACATTGCAAGGTGCAATTCTGAAATTTTTTGCTTTTTCCTGCTAATCCTAGCATGATAAAGAAGATTCAAAGAGAGTGAGATGCCAGCTCCTTTCAGTCAGTAGCTTCAAACATTTCTGGTATATGAAAAACATGTTTTTCAATGGCAAAAATCAATGAATATTGTAAATGCACAAACAGTAATATCTCCACATTGCACGGTGCAATTCTGAAATTTTTAGCTTTTTCCTGTTAATCCTAGCATGATAAAGAAGATTCAAAGAGAGTGAGATGCCAGCTCCTTTCATTCAGTCAGTAGCTTCAAACATTTCTGGTATATGAAAAACATGTTTTTCAATGGCAAAAATCAATGAATATTGTAAATGCACAAACAGTAATATCTCCACATTGCAAGGTGCAATTCTGAAATTTTTAGCTTTTTCCTGTTAATCCTAGCATGATAAAGAAGATTCAAAGAGAGTGAGATGCCAGCTCCTTTCATTCAGTCAGTAGCTTCAAACATTTCTGGTATATGAAAAACATGTTTTTCAATGGCAAAAATCAATGAATATTGTAAATGCACAAACAGTAATATCTCCACATTGCAAGGTGCAATTCTGAAATTTTTTGCTTTTTCCTGCTAATCCTAGCATGATAAAGAAGATTCAAAGAGAGTGAGATGCCAGCTCCTTTCATTCAGTCAGTAGCTTCAAACATTTCTGGTATATGAAAAACATGTTTTTCAATGGCAAAAATCAATGAATATTGTAAATGCACAAACAGTAATATCTCCACATTGCAAGGTGCAATTCTGAAATTTTTTGCTTTTTCCTGCTAATCCTAGCATGATAAAGAAGATTCAAAGAGAGTGAGATGCCAGCTCCTTTCATTCAGTCAGTAGCTTCAAACATTTCTGGTATATGAAAAACATGTTTTTCAATGGCAAAAATCAATGAATATTGTAAATGCACAAACAGTAATATCTCCACATTGCACGGTGCAATTCTGAAATTTTTAGCTTTTTCCTGTTAATCCTAGCATGATAAAGAAGATTCAAAGAGAGTGAGATGCCAGCTCCTTTCATTCAGTCAGTAGCTTCAAACATTTCTGGTATATGAAAAACATGTTTTTCAATGGCAAAAATCAATGAATATTGTAAATGCACAAACAGTAATATCTCCACATTGCAAGGTGCAATTCTGAAATTTTTTGCTTTTTCCTGCTAATCCTAGCATGATAAAGAAGATTCAAAGAGAGTGAGATGCCAGCTCCTTTCATTCAGTCAGTAGCTTCAAACATTTCTGGTATATGAAAAACATGTTTTTCAATGGCAAAAATCAATGAATATAGTAAATGCACAAACAGTAATATCTCCACATTGCACGGTGCAATTCTGAAATTTTTAGCTTTTTCCTGTTAATCCTAGCATGATAAAGAAGATTCAAAGAGAGTGAGATGCCAGCTCCTTTCATTCAGTCAGTAGCTTCAAACATTTCTGGTATATGAAAAACATGTTTTTCAATGGCAAAAATCAATGAATATTGTAAATGCACAAACAGTAATATCTCCACATTGCAAGGTGCAATTCTGAAATTTTTTGCTTTTTCCTGCTAATCCTAGCATGATAAAGAAGATTCAAAGAGAGTGAGATGCCAGCTCCTTTCATTCAGTCAGTAGCTTCAAACATTTCTGGTATATGAAAAACATGTTTTTCAATGGCAAAAATCAATGAATATTGTAAATGCACAAACAGTAATATCTCCACATTGCACGGTGCAATTCTGAAATTTTTAGCTTTTTCCTGTTAATCCTAGCATGATAGAAGATTCAAAGAGAGTGAGATGCCAGCTCCTTTCATTCAGTCAGTAGCTTCAAACATTTCTGGTATATGAAAAACATGTTTTTCAATGGCAAAAATCAATGAATATTGTAAATGCACAAACAGTAATATCTCCACATTGCAAGGTGCAATTCTGAAATTTTTTGCTTTTTCCTGCTAATCCTAGCATGATAAAGAAGATTCAAAGAGAGTGAGATGCCAGCTCCTTTCATTCAGTCAGTAGCTTCAAACATTTCTGGTATATGAAAAACATGTTTTTCAATGGCAAAAATCAATGAATATTGTAAATGCACAAACAGTAATATCTCCACATTGCAAGGTGCAATTCTGAAATTTTTTGCTTTTTCCTGCTAATCCTAGCATGATAAAGAAGATTCAAAGAGAGTGAGATGCCAGCTCCTTTCATTCAGTCAGTGGCTTCAAACATTTCTGGACGTTTTTCAATGGCAAAAATCAATGAATATTGTAAATGCACAAACAGTAATATCTCCACATTGCAAGGTGCAATTCTGAAAGTTTTTGCTTTTTCCTGTTAATCCTAGCATGATAAAGAAGATTCAAAGAGAGTGAGATGCCAGCTCCTTTCATTCAGTCAGTAGCTTCAAACATTTCTGGTATATGAAAAACATGTTTTTCAATGGCAAAAATCAATGAATATTGTAAATGCACAAACAGTAATATCTCCACATTGCAAGGTGCAATTCTGAAATTTTTTGCTTTTTCCTGTTAATCCTAGCATGATAAAGAAGATTCAAAGAGAGTGAGATGCCAGCTCCTTTCATTCAGTCAGTAGCTTCAAACATTTCTGGTATATGAAAAACATGTTTTTCAATGGCAAAAATCAATGAATATTGTAAATGCACAAACAGTAATATCTCCACATTGCAAGGTGCAATTCTGAAATATTTTGCTTTTTCCTGCTAATCCTAGCATGATAAAGAAGATTCAAAGAGAGTGAGATGCCAGCTCCTTTCATTCAGTCAGTAGCTTCAAACATTTCTGGTATATGAAAAACATGTTTTTCAATGGCAAAAATCAATGAATATTGTAAATGCACAAACAGTAATATCTCCACATTGCAAGGTGCAATTCTGAAATTTTTTGCTTTTTCCTGCTAACCCTAGCATGATAAAGAAGATTCAAAGAGAGTGAGATGCCAGCTCCTTTCATTCAGTCAGTAGCTTCAAACATTTCTGGACGTTTTTCAATGGCAAAAATTAATGAATATTGTAAATGCACAAACAGTAATATCTCCACATTGCAAGGTGCAATTCTGAAATTTTTTGCTTTTTCCTGCTAATCCTAGCATGATAAAGAAGATTCAAAGAGAGTGAGATGCCAGCTCCTTTCATTCAGTCAGTAGCTTCAAACATTTCTGGTATATGAAAAACATGTTTTTCAATGGCAAAAATCAATGAATATTGTAAATGCACAAACAGTAATATCTCCACATTGCAAGGTGCAATTCTGAAATTTTTTGCTTTTTCCTGCTAATCCTAGCATGATAAAGAAGATTCAAAGAGAGTGAGATGCCAGCTCCTTTCATTCAGTCAGTAGCTTCAAACATTTCTGGTATATGAAAAACATGTTTTTCAATGGCAAAAATCAATGAATATTGTAAATGCACAAACAGTAATATCTCCACATTGCACGGTGCAATTCTGAAATTTTTAGCTTTTTCCTGTTAATCCTAGCATGATAAAGAAGATTCAAAGAGAGTGAGATGCCAGCTCCTTTCATTCAGTCAGTAGCTTCAAACATTTCTGGTATATGAAAAACGTTTTTCAATGGCAAAAATCAATGAATATTGTAAATGCACAAACAGTAATATCTCCACATTGCAAGGTGCAATTCTGAAATTTTTTGCTTTTTCCTGCTAATCCTAGCATGATAAAGAAGATTCAAAGAGAGTGAGATGCCAGCTCCTTTCATTCAGTCAGTAGCTTCAAACATTTCTGGTATATGAAAAACATGTTTTTCAATGGCAAAAATCAATGAATATTGTAAATGCACAAACAGTAATATCTCCACATTGCACGGTGCAATTCTGAAATTTTTAGCTTTTTCCTGTTAATCCTAGCATGATAAAGAAGATTCAAAGAGAGTGAGATGCCAGCTCCTTTCATTCAGTCAGTAGCTTCAAACATTTCTGGTATATGAAAAACATGTTTTTCAATGGCAAAAATCGATGAATATTGTAAATGCACAAACAGTAATATCTCCACATTGCAAGGTGCAATTCTGAAATTTTTTGCTTTTTCCTGTTAATCCTAGCATGATAAAGAAGATTCAAAGAGAGTGAGATGCCAGCTCCTTTCATTCAGTCAGTAGCTTCAAACATTTCTGGTATATGAAAAACATGTTTTTCAATGGCAAAAATCAATGAATATTGTAAATGCACAAACAGTAATATCTCCACATTGCAAGGTGCAATTCTGAAATTTTTTGCTTTTTCCTGCTAATCCTAGCATGATAAAGAAGATTCAAAGAGAGTGAGATGCCAGCTCCTTTCATTCAGTCAGTAGCTTCAAACATTTCTGGTATATGAAAAACATGTTTTTCAATGGCAAAAATCAATGAATATTGTAAATGCACAAACAGTAATATCTCCACATTGCACGGTGCAATTCTGAAATTTTTAGCTTTTTCCTGTTAATCCTAGCATGATAAAGAAGATTCAAAGAGAGTGAGATGCCAGCTCCTTTCATTCAGTCAGTAGCGTCAAACATTTCTGGTATATGAAAAACATGTTTTTCAATGGCAAAAATCAATGAATATTGTAAATGCACAAACAGTAATATCTCCACATTGCAAGGTGCAATTCTGAAATTGTTTGCTTTTTCCTGCTAATCCTAGCATGATAAAGAAGATTCAAAGAGAGTGAGATGCCAGCTCCTTTCATTCAGTCAGTAGCTTCAAACATTTCTGGTATATGAAAAACGTTTTTCAATGGCAAAAATCAATGAATATTGTAAATGCACAAACAGTAATATCTCCACATTGCACGGTGCAATTCTGAAATTTTTAGCTTTTTCCTGTTAATCCTAGCATGATAAAGAAGATTCAAAGAGAGTGAGATGCCAGCTCCTTTCATTCAGTCAGTAGCTTCAAACATTTCTGGACGTTTTTCAATGGCAAAAATTAATGAATATTGTAAATGCACAAACAGTAATATCTCCACATTGCAAGGTGCAATTCTGAAATTTTTTGCTTTTTCCTGCTAATCCTAGCATGATAAAGAAGATTCAAAGAGAGTGAGATGCCAGCTCCTTTCATTCAGTCAGTAGCTTCAAACATTTCTGGTATATGAAAAACATGTTTTTCAATGGCAAAAATCAATGAATATTGTAAATGCACAAACAGTAATATCTCCACATTGCAAGGTGCAATTCTGAAATTTTTTGCTTTTTCCTGCTAATCCTAGCATGATAAAGAAGATTCAAAGAGAGTGAGATGCCAGCTCCTTTCATTCAGTCAGTAGCTTCAAACATTTCTGGTATATGAAAAACATGTTTTTCAATGGCAAAAATCAATGAATATTGTAAATGCACAAACAGTAATATCTCCACATTGCACGGTGCAATTCTGAAATTTTTAGCTTTTTCCTGTTAATCCTAGCATGATAGAAGATTCAAAGAGAGTGAGATGCCAGCTCCTTTCATTCAGTCAGTAGCTTCAAACATTTCTGGTATATGAAAAACATGTTTTTCAATGGCAAAAATCAATGAATATTGTAAATGCACAAACAGTAATATCTCCACATTGCAAGGTGCAATTCTGAAATTTTTTGCTTTTTCCTGCTAATCCTAGCATGATAAAGAAGATTCAAAGAGAGTGAGATGCCAGCTCCTTTCATTCAGTCAGTAGCTTCAAACATTTCTGGTATATGAAAAACATGTTTTTCAATGGCAAAAATCAATGAATATTGTAAATGCACAAACAGTAATATCTCCACATTGCAAGGTGCAATTCTGAAATTTTTTGCTTTTTCCTGCTAATCCTAGCATGATAAAGAAGATTCAAAGAGAGTGAGATGCCAGCTCCTTTCATTCAGTCAGTGGCTTCAAACATTTCTGGACGTTTTTCAATGGCAAAAATCAATGAATATTGTAAATGCACAAACAGTAATATCTCCACATTGCAAGGTGCAATTCTGAAAGTTTTTGCTTTTTCCTGTTAATCCTAGCATGATAAAGAAGATTCAAAGAGAGTGAGATGCCAGCTCCTTTCATTCAGTCAGTAGCTTCAAACATTTCTGGTATATGAAAAACATGTTTTTCAATGGCAAAAATCAATGAATATTGTAAATGCACAAACAGTAATATCTCCACATTGCAAGGTGCAATTCTGAAATTTTTTGCTTTTTCCTGTTAATCCTAGCATGATAAAGAAGATTCAAAGAGAGTGAGATGCCAGCTCCTTTCATTCAGTCAGTAGCTTCAAACATTTCTGGTATATGAAAAACATGTTTTTCAATGGCAAAAATCAATGAATATTGTAAATGCACAAACAGTAATATCTCCACATTGCAAGGTGCAATTCTGAAATATTTTGCTTTTTCCTGCTAATCCTAGCATGATAAAGAAGATTCAAAGAGAGTGAGATGCCAGCTCCTTTCATTCAGTCAGTAGCTTCAAACATTTCTGGTATATGAAAAACATGTTTTTCAATGGCAAAAATCAATGAATATTGTAAATGCACAAACAGTAATATCTCCACATTGCAAGGTGCAATTCTGAAATTTTTTGCTTTTTCCTGCTAACCCTAGCATGATAAAGAAGATTCAAAGAGAGTGAGATGCCAGCTCCTTTCATTCAGTCAGTAGCTTCAAACATTTCTGGACGTTTTTCAATGGCAAAAATTAATGAATATTGTAAATGCACAAACAGTAATATCTCCACATTGCAAGGTGCAATTCTGAAATTTTTTGCTTTTTCCTGCTAATCCTAGCATGATAAAGAAGATTCAAAGAGAGTGAGATGCCAGCTCCTTTCATTCAGTCAGTAGCTTCAAACATTTCTGGTATATGAAAAACATGTTTTTCAATGGCAAAAATCAATGAATATTGTAAATGCACAAACAGTAATATCTCCACATTGCAAGGTGCAATTCTGAAATTTTTTGCTTTTTCCTGCTAATCCTAGCATGATAAAGAAGATTCAAAGAGAGTGAGATGCCAGCTCCTTTCATTCAGTCAGTAGCTTCAAACATTTCTGGTATATGAAAAACATGTTTTTCAATGGCAAAAATCAATGAATATTGTAAATGCACAAACAGTAATATCTCCACATTGCACGGTGCAATTCTGAAATTTTTAGCTTTTTCCTGTTAATCCTAGCATGATAAAGAAGATTCAAAGAGAGTGAGATGCCAGCTCCTTTCATTCAGTCAGTAGCTTCAAACATTTCTGGTATATGAAAAACGTTTTTCAATGGCAAAAATCAATGAATATTGTAAATGCACAAACAGTAATATCTCCACATTGCAAGGTGCAATTCTGAAATTTTTTGCTTTTTCCTGCTAATCCTAGCATGATAAAGAAGATTCAAAGAGAGTGAGATGCCAGCTCCTTTCATTCAGTCAGTAGCTTCAAACATTTCTGGTATATGAAAAACATGTTTTTCAATGGCAAAAATCAATGAATATTGTAAATGCACAAACAGTAATATCTCCACATTGCACGGTGCAATTCTGAAATTTTTAGCTTTTTCCTGTTAATCCTAGCATGATAAAGAAGATTCAAAGAGAGTGAGATGCCAGCTCCTTTCATTCAGTCAGTAGCTTCAAACATTTCTGGTATATGAAAAACATGTTTTTCAATGGCAAAAATCGATGAATATTGTAAATGCACAAACAGTAATATCTCCACATTGCAAGGTGCAATTCTGAAATTTTTTGCTTTTTCCTGTTAATCCTAGCATGATAAAGAAGATTCAAAGAGAGTGAGATGCCAGCTCCTTTCATTCAGTCAGTAGCTTCAAACATTTCTGGTATATGAAAAACATGTTTTTCAATGGCAAAAATCAATGAATATTGTAAATGCACAAACAGTAATATCTCCACATTGCAAGGTGCAATTCTGAAATTTTTTGCTTTTTCCTGCTAATCCTAGCATGATAAAGAAGATTCAAAGAGAGTGAGATGCCAGCTCCTTTCATTCAGTCAGTAGCTTCAAACATTTCTGGTATATGAAAAACATGTTTTTCAATGGCAAAAATCAATGAATATTGTAAATGCACAAACAGTAATATCTCCACATTGCACGGTGCAATTCTGAAATTTTTAGCTTTTTCCTGTTAATCCTAGCATGATAAAGAAGATTCAAAGAGAGTGAGATGCCAGCTCCTTTCATTCAGTCAGTAGCGTCAAACATTTCTGGTATATGAAAAACATGTTTTTCAATGGCAAAAATCAATGAATATTGTAAATGCACAAACAGTAATATCTCCACATTGCAAGGTGCAATTCTGAAATTGTTTGCTTTTTCCTGCTAATCCTAGCATGATAAAGAAGATTCAAAGAGAGTGAGATGCCAGCTCCTTTCATTCAGTCAGTAGCTTCAAACATTTCTGGTATATGAAAAACGTTTTTCAATGGCAAAAATCAATGAATATTGTAAATGCACAAACAGTAATATCTCCACATTGCACGGTGCAATTCTGAAATTTTTAGCTTTTTCCTGTTAATCCTAGCATGATAAAGAAGATTCAAAGAGAGTGAGATGCCAGCTCCTTTCATTCAGTCAGTAGCTTCAAACATTTCTGGACGTTTTTCAATGGCAAAAATTAATGAATATTGTAAATGCACAAACAGTAATATCTCCACATTGCAAGGTGCAATTCTGAAATTTTTTGCTTTTTCCTGCTAATCCTAGCATGATAAAGAAGATTCAAAGAGAGTGAGATGCCAGCTCCTTTCATTCAGTCAGTAGCTTCAAACATTTCTGGTATATGAAAAACATGTTTTTCAATGGCAAAAATCAATGAATATTGTAAATGCACAAACAGTAATATCTCCACATTGCAAGGTGCAATTCTGAAATTTTTTGCTTTTTCCTGCTAATCCTAGCATGATAAAGAAGATTCAAAGAGAGTGAGATGCCAGCTCCTTTCATTCAGTCAGTAGCTTCAAACATTTCTGGTATATGAAAAACATGTTTTTCAATGGCAAAAATCAATGAATATTGTAAATGCACAAACAGTAATATCTCCACATTGCACGGTGCAATTCTGAAATTTTTAGCTTTTTCCTGTTAATCCTAGCATGATAAAGATGATTCAAAGAGAGTGAGATGCCAGCTCCTTTCATTCAGTCAGTAGCTTCAAACATTTCTGGTATATGAAAAACATGTTTTTCAATGGCAAAAATCAATGAATATTGTAAATGCACAAACAGTAATATCTCCACATTGCAAGGTGCAATTCTGAAATTTTTTGCTTTTTCCTGTTAATCCTAGCATGATAAAGAAGATTCAAAGAGAGTGAGATGCCAGCTCCTTTCATTCAGTCAGTAGCTTCAAACATTTCTGGTATATGAAAAACATTTTTTTCAATGGCAAAAATCAATGAATATTGTAAATGCACAAACAGTAATATCTCCACATTGCAAGGTGCAATTCTGAAATTTTTTGCTTTTTCCTGCTAATCCTAGCATGATAAAGAAGATTCAAAGAGAGTGAGATGCCAGCTCCTTTCATTCAGTCAGTAGCTTCAAACATTTCTGGTATATGAAAAACATGTTTTTCAATGGCAAAAATCAATGAATATTGTAAATGCACAAACAGTAATATCTCCACATTGCACGGTGCAATTCTGAAATTTTTAGCTTTTTCCTGTTAATCCTAGCATGATAAAGAAGATTCAAAGAGAGTGAGATGCCAGCTCCTTTCATTCAGTCAGTAGCTTCAAACATTTCTGGTATATGAAAAACATGTTTTTCAATGGCAAAAATCAATGAATATTGTAAATGCACAAACAGTAATATCTCCACATTGCAAGGTGCAATTCTGAAATTTTTTGCTTTTTCCTGTTAATCCTAGCATGATAAAGAAGATTCAAAGAGAGTGAGATGCCAGCTCCTTTCATTCAGTCAGTAGCTTCAAACATTTCTGGTATATGAAAAACATGTTTTTCAATGGCAAAAATCAATGAATATTGTAAATGCACAAACAGTAATATCTCCACATTGCACGGTGCAATTCTGAAATTTTTAGCTTTTTCCTGTTAATCCTAGCATGATAAAGAAGATTCAAAGAGAGTGAGATGCCAGCTCCTTTCATTCAGTCAGTAGCTTCAAACATTTCTGGTATATGAAAAACATGTTTTTCAATGGCAAAAATCAATGAATATTGTAAATGCACAAACAGTAATATCTCCACATTGCAAGGTGAAATTCTGAAATTTTTTGCTTTTTCCTGTTAATCCTAGCATGATAAAGAAGATTCAAAGAGAGTGAGATGCCAGCTCCTTTCATTCAGTCAGTAGCTTCAAACATTTCTGGTATATGAAAAACATGTTTTTCAATGGCAAAAATCAATGAATATTGTAAATGCACAAACAGTAATATCTCCACATTGCACGGTGCAATTCTGAAATTTTTAGCTTTTTCCTGTTAATCCTAGCATGATAAAGAAGATTCAAAGAGAGTGAGATGCCAGCTCCTTTCATTCAGTCAGTAGCTTCAAACATTTCTGGACGTTTTTCAATGGCAAAAATTAATGAATATTGTAAATGCACAAACAGTAATATCTCCACATTGCAAGGTGCAATTCTGAAATTTTTTGCTTTTTCCTGCTAATCCTAGCATGATAAAGAAGATTCAAAGAGAGTGAGATGCCAGCTCCTTTCATTCAGTCAGTAGCTTCAAACATTTCTGGTATATGAAAAACATGTTTTTCAATGGCAAAAATCAATGAATATTGTAAATGCACAAACAGTAATATCTCCACATTGCAAGGTGCAATTCTGAAATTTTTTGCTTTTTCCTGCTAATCCTAGCATGATAAAGAAGATTCAAAGAGAGTGAGATGCCAGCTCCTTTCATTCAGTCAGTAGCTTCAAACATTTCTGGTATATGAAAAACATGTTTTTCAATGGCAAAAATCAATGAATATTGTAAATGCACAAACAGTAATATCTCCACATTGCACGGTGCAATTCTGAAATTTTTAGCTTTTTCCTGTTAATCCTAGCATGATAAAGAAGATTCAAAGAGAGTGAGATGCCAGCTCCTTTCATTCAGTCAGTAGCTTCAAACATTTCTGGTATATGAAAAACATGTTTTTCAATGGCAAAAATCAATGAATATTGTAAATGCACAAACAGTAATATCTCCACATTGCAAGGTGCAATTCTGAAATTTTTTGCTTTTTCCTGCTAATCCTAGCATGATAAAGAAGATTCAAAGAGAGTGAGATGCCAGCTCCTTTCATTCAGTCAGTGGCTTCAAACATTTCTGGACGTTTTTCAATGGCAAAAATCAATGAATATTGTAAATGCACAAACAGTAATATCTCCACATTGCAAGGTGCAATTCTGAAATTTTTTGCTTTTTCCTGTTAATCCTAGCATGATAAAGAAGATTCAAAGAGAGTGAGATGCCAGCTCCTTTCATTCAGTCAGTAGCTTCAAACATTTCTGGTATATGAAAAACATGTTTTTCAATGGCAAAAATCAATGAATATTGTAAATGCACAAACAGTAATATCTCCACATTGCAAGGTGCAATTCTGAAATTTTTTGCTTTTTCCTGTTAATCCTAGCATGATAAAGAAGATTCAAAGAGAGTGAGATGCCAGCTCCTTTCATTCAGTCAGTAGCTTCAAACATTTCTGGTATATGAAAAACATGTTTTTCAATGGCAAAAATCAATGAATATTGTAAATGCACAAACAGTAATATCTCCACATTGCAAGGTGCAATTCTGAAATATTTTGCTTTTTCCTGCTAATCCTAGCATGATAAAGAAGATTCAAAGAGAGTGAGATGCCAGCTCCTTTCATTCAGTCAGTAGCTTCAAACATTTCTGGTATATGAAAAACATGTTTTTCAATGGCAAAAATCAATGAATATTGTAAATGCACAAACAGTAATATCTCCACATTGCAAGGTGCAATTCTGAAATTTTTTGCTTTTTCCTGCTAATCCTAGCATGATAAAGAAGATTCAAAGAGAGTGAGATGCCAGCTCCTTTCATTCAGTCAGTAGCTTCAAACATTTCTGGACGTTTTTCAATGGCAAAAATTAATGAATATTGTAAATGCACAAACAGTAATATCTCCACATTGCAAGGTGCAATTCTGAAATTTTTTGCTTTTTCCTGCTAATCCTAGCATGATAAAGAAGATTCAAAGAGAGTGAGATGCCAGCTCCTTTCATTCAGTCAGTAGCTTCAAACATTTCTGGTATATGAAAAACATGTTTTTCAATGGCAAAAATCAATGAATATTGTAAATGCACAAACAGTAATATCTCCACATTGCAAGGTGCAATTCTGAAATTTTTTGCTTTTTCCTGCTAATCCTAGCATGATAAAGAAGATTCAAAGAGAGTGAGATGCCAGCTCCTTTCATTCAGTCAGTAGCTTCAAACATTTCTGGTATATGAAAAACATGTTTTTCAATGGCAAAAATCAATGAATATTGTAAATGCACAAACAGTAATATCTCCACATTGCACGGTGCAATTCTGAAATTTTTAGCTTTTTCCTGTTAATCCTAGCATGATAAAGAAGATTCAAAGAGAGTGAGATGCCAGCTCCTTTCATTCAGTCAGTAGCTTCAAACATTTCTGGTATATGAAAAACATGTTTTTCAATGGCAAAAATCAATGAATATTGTAAATGCACAAACAGTAATATCTCCACATTGCAAGGTGCAATTCTGAAATTTTTTGCTTTTTCCTGCTAATCCTAGCATGATAAAGAAGATTCAAAGAGAGTGAGATGCCAGCTCCTTTCATTCAGTCAGTAGCTTCAAACATTTCTGGTATATGAAAAACATGTTTTTCAATGGCAAAAATCAATGAATATTGTAAATGCACAAACAGTAATATCTCCACATTGCACGGTGCAATTCTGAAATTTTTAGCTTTTTCCTGTTAATCCTAGCATGATAAAGAAGATTCAAAGAGAGTGAGATGCCAGCTCCTTTCATTCAGTCAGTAGCTTCAAACATTTCTGGTATATGAAAAACATGTTTTTCAATGGCAAAAATCGATGAATATTGTAAATGCACAAACAGTAATATCTCCACATTGCAAGGTGCAATTCTGAAATTGTTTGCTTTTTCCTGCTAATCCTAGCATGATAAAGAAGATTCAAAGAGAGTGAGATGCCAGCTCCTTTCATTCAGTCAGTAGCTTCAAACATTTCTGGTATATGAAAAACATGTTTTTCAATGGCAAAAATCAATGAATATTGTAAATGCACAAACAGTAATATCTCCACATTGCACGGTGCAATTCTGAAATTTTTAGCTTTTTCCTGTTAATCCTAGCATGATAAAGAAGATTCAAAGAGAATGAGATGCCAGCTCCTTTCATTCAGTCAGTAGCTTCAAACATTTCTGGACGTTTTTCAATGGCAAAAATTAATGAATATTGTAAATGCACAAACAGTAATATCTCCACATTGCAAGGTGCAATTCTGAAATTTTTTGCTTTTTCCTGCTAATCCTAGCATGATAAAGAAGATTCAAAGAGAGTGAGATGCCAGCTCATTTCATTCAGTCAGTAGCTTCAAACATTTCTGGTATATGAAAAACATGTTTTTCAATGGCAAAAATCAATAAATATTGTAAATGCACAAACAGTAATATCTCCACATTGCAAGGTGCAATTCTGAAATTTTTTGCTTTTTCCTGCTAATCCTAGCATGATAAAGAAGATTCAAAGAGAGTGAGATGCCAGCTCCTTTCATTCAGTCAGTAGCTTCAAACATTTCTGGTATATGAAAAACATGTTTTTCAATGGCAAAAATCAATGAATATTGTAAATGCACAAACAGTAATATCTCCACATTGCACGGTGCAATTCTGAAATTTTTAGCTTTTTCCTGTTAATCCTAGCATGATAAAGATGATTCAAAGAGAGTGAGATGCCAGCTCCTTTCATTCAGTCAGTAGCTTCAAACATTTCTGGTATATGAAAAACATGTTTTTCAATGGCAAAAATCAATGAATATTGTAAATGCACAAACAGTAATATCTCCACATTGCAAGGTGCAATTCTGAAATTTTTTGCTTTTTCCTGTTAATCCTAGCATGATAAAGAAGATTCAAAGAGAGTGAGATGCCAGCTCCTTTCATTCAGTCAGTAGCTTCAAACATTTCTGGTATATGAAAAACATGTTTTTCAATGGCAAAAATCAATGAATATTGTAAATGCACAAACAGTAATATCTCCACATTGCAAGGTGCAATTCTGAAATTTTTTGCTTTTTCCTGCTAATCCTAGCATGATAAAGAAGATTCAAAGAGAGTGAGATGCCAGCTCCTTTCATTCAGTCAGTAGCTTCAAACATTTCTGGTATATGAAAAACATGTTTTTCAATGGCAAAAATCAATGAATATTGTAAATGCACAAACAGTAATATCTCCACATTGCACGGTGCAATTCTGAAATTTTTAGCTTTTTCCTGTTAATCCTAGCATGATAAAGAAGATTCAAAGAGAGTGAGATGCCAGCTCCTTTCATTCAGTCAGTAGCTTCAAACATTTCTGGTATATGAAAAACATGTTTTTCAATGGCAAAAATCAATGAATATTGTAAATGCACAAACAGTAATATCTCCACATTGCAAGGTGCAATTCTGAAATTTTTTGCTTTTTCCTGTTAATCCTAGCATGATAAAGAAGATTCAAAGAGAGTGAGATGCCAGCTCCTTTCATTCAGTCAGTAGCTTCAAACATTTCTGGTATATGAAAAACATGTTTTTCAATGGCAAAAATCAATGAATATTGTAAATGCACAAACAGTAATATCTCCACATTGCACGGTGCAATTCTGAAATTTTTAGCTTTTTCCTGTTAATCCTAGCATGATAAAGAAGATTCAAAGAGAGTGAGATGCCAGCTCCTTTCATTCAGTCAGTAGCTTCAAACATTTCTGGTATATGAAAAACATGTTTTTCAATGGCAAAAATCAATGAATATTGTAAATGCACAAACAGTAATATCTCCACATTGCAAGGTGAAATTCTGAAATTTTTTGCTTTTTCCTGTTAATCCTAGCATGATAAAGAAGATTCAAAGAGAGTGAGATGCCAGCTCCTTTCATTCAGTCAGTAGCTTCAAACATTTCTGGTATATGAAAAACATGTTTTTCAATGGCAAAAATCAATGAATATTGTAAATGCACAAACAGTAATATCTCCACATTGCACGGTGCAATTCTGAAATTTTTAGCTTTTTCCTGTTAATCCTAGCATGATAAAGAAGATTCAAAGAGAGTGAGATGCCAGCTCCTTTCATTCAGTCAGTAGCTTCAAACATTTCTGGACGTTTTTCAATGGCAAAAATTAATGAATATTGTAAATGCACAAACAGTAATATCTCCACATTGCAAGGTGCAATTCTGAAATTTTTTGCTTTTTCCTGCTAATCCTAGCATGATAAAGAAGATTCAAAGAGAGTGAGATGCCAGCTCATTTCATTCAGTCAGTAGCTTCAAACATTTCTGGTATATGAAAAACATGTTTTTCAATGGCAAAAATCAATAAATATTGTAAATGCACAAACAGTAATATCTCCACATTGCAAGGTGCAATTCTGAAATTTTTTGCTTTTTCCTGCTAATCCTAGCATGATAAAGAAGATTCAAAGAGAGTGAGATGCCAGCTCCTTTCATTCAGTCAGTAGCTTCAAACATTTCTGGTATATGAAAAACATGTTTTTCAATGGCAAAAATCAATGAATATTGTAAATGCACAAACAGTAATATCTCCACATTGCACGGTGCAATTCTGAAATTTTTAGCTTTTTCCTGTTAATCCTAGCATGATAAAGATGATTCAAAGAGAGTGAGATGCCAGCTCCTTTCATTCAGTCAGTAGCTTCAAACATTTCTGGTATATGAAAAACATGTTTTTCAATGGCAAAAATCAATGAATATTGTAAATGCACAAACAGTAATATCTCCACATTGCAAGGTGCAATTCTGAAATTTTTTGCTTTTTCCTGTTAATCCTAGCATGATAAAGAAGATTCAAAGAGAGTGAGATGCCAGCTCCTTTCATTCAGTCAGTAGCTTCAAACATTTCTGGTATATGAAAAACATGTTTTTCAATGGCAAAAATCAATGAATATTGTAAATGCACAAACAGTAATATCTCCACATTGCAAGGTGCAATTCTGAAATTTTTTGCTTTTTCCTGCTAATCCTAGCATGATAAAGAAGATTCAAAGAGAGTGAGATGCCAGCTCCTTTCATTCAGTCAGTAGCTTCAAACATTTCTGGTATATGAAAAACATGTTTTTCAATGGCAAAAATCAATGAATATTGTAAATGCACAAACAGTAATATCTCCACATTGCACGGTGCAATTCTGAAATTTTTAGCTTTTTCCTGTTAATCCTAGCATGATAAAGAAGATTCAAAGAGAGTGAGATGCCAGCTCCTTTCATTCAGTCAGTAGCTTCAAACATTTCTGGTATATGAAAAACATGTTTTTCAATGGCAAAAATCAATGAATATTGTAAATGCACAAACAGTAATATCTCCACATTGCAAGGTGCAATTCTGAAATTTTTTGCTTTTTCCTGTTAATCCTAGCATGATAAAGAAGATTCAAAGAGAGTGAGATGCCAGCTCCTTTCATTCAGTCAGTAGCTTCAAACATTTCTGGTATATGAAAAACATGTTTTTCAATGGCAAAAATCAATGAATATTGTAAATGCACAAACAGTAATATCTCCACATTGCACGGTGCAATTCTGAAATTTTTAGCTTTTTCCTGTTAATCCTAGCATGATAAAGAAGATTCAAAGAGAGTGAGATGCCAGCTCCTTTCATTCAGTCAGTAGCTTCAAACATTTCTGGTATATGAAAAACATGTTTTTCAATGGCAAAAATCAATGAATATTGTAAATGCACAAACAGTAATATCTCCACATTGCAAGGTGAAATTCTGAAATTTTTTGCTTTTTCCTGTTAATCCTAGCATGATAAAGAAGATTCAAAGAGAGTGAGATGCCAGCTCCTTTCATTCAGTCAGTAGCTTCAAACATTTCTGGTATATGAAAAACATGTTTTTCAATGGCAAAAATCAATGAATATTGTAAATGCACAAACAGTAATATCTCCACATTGCACGGTGCAATTCTGAAATTTTTAGCTTTTTCCTGTTAATCCTAGCATGATAAAGAAGATTCAAAGAGAGTGAGATGCCAGCTCCTTTCATTCAGTCAGTAGCTTCAAACATTTCTGGACGTTTTTCAATGGCAAAAATTAATGAATATTGTAAATGCACAAACAGTAATATCTCCACATTGCAAGGTGCAATTCTGAAATTTTTTGCTTTTTCCTGCTAATCCTAGCATGATAAAGAAGATTCAAAGAGAGTGAGATGCCAGCTCCTTTCATTCAGTCAGTAGCTTCAAACATTTCTGGTATATGAAAAACATGTTTTTCAATGGCAAAAATCAATGAATATTGTAAATGCACAAACAGTAATATCTCCACATTGCAAGGTGCAATTCTGAAATTTTTTGCTTTTTCCTGCTAATCCTAGCATGATAAAGAAGATTCAAAGAGAGTGAGATGCCAGCTCCTTTCATTCAGTCAGTAGCTTCAAACATTTCTGGTATATGAAAAACATGTTTTTCAATGGCAAAAATCAATGAATATTGTAAATGCACAAACAGTAATATCTCCACATTGCACGGTGCAATTCTGAAATTTTTAGCTTTTTCCTGTTAATCCTAGCATGATAAAGAAGATTCAAAGAGAGTGAGATGCCAGCTCCTTTCATTCAGTCAGTAGCTTCAAACATTTCTGGTATATGAAAAACATGTTTTTCAATGGCAAAAATCAATGAATATTGTAAATGCACAAACAGTAATATCTCCACATTGCACGGTGCAATTCTGAAATTTTTAGCTTTTTCCTGTTAATCCTAGCATGATAAAGAAGATTCAAAGAGAGTGAGATGCCAGCTCCTTTCATTCAGTCAGTAGCTTCAAACATTTCTGGTATATGAAAAACATGTTTTTCAATGGCAAAAATCAATGAATATTGTAAATGCACAAACAGTAATATCTCCACATTGCAAGGTGCAATTCTGAAATTTTTTGCTTTTTCCTGCTAATCCTAGCATGATAAAGAAGATTCAAAGAGAGTGAGATGCCAGCTCCTTTCATTCAGTCAGTAGCTTCAAACATTTCTGGTATATGAAAAACATGTTTTTCAATGGCAAAAATCAATGAATATTGTAAATGCACAAACAGTAATATCTCCACATTGCACGGTGCAATTCTGAAATTTTTAGCTTTTTCCTGTTAATCCTAGCATGATAAAGAAGATTCAAAGAGAGTGAGATGCCAGCTCCTTTCATTCAGTCAGTAGCTTCAAACATTTCTGGTATATGAAAAACATGTTTTTCAATGGCAAAAATCAATGAATATTGTAAATGCACAAACAGTAATATCTCCACATTGCAAGGTGCAATTCTGAAATTTTTTGCTTTTTCCTGTTAATCCTAGCATGATAAAGAAGATTCAAAGAGAGTGAGATGCCAGCTCCTTTCATTCAGTCAGTAGCTTCAAACATTTCTGGTATATGAAAAACATGTTTTTCAATGGCAAAAATCAATGAATATTGTAAATGCACAAACAGTAATATCTCCACATTGCAAGGTGCAATTCTGAAATTTTTTGCTTTTTCCTGTTAATCCTAGCATGATAAAGAAGATTCAAAGAGAGTGAGATGCCAGCTCCTTTCATCCAGTCAGTAGCTTCAAACATTTCTGGTATATGAAAAACATGTTTTTCAATGGCAAAAATCAATGAATATTGTAAATGCACAAACAGTAATATCTCCACATTGCAAGGTGCAATTCTGAAATTTTTTGCTTTTTCCTGCTAATCCTAGCATGATAAAGAAGATTCAAAGAGAGTGAGATGCCAGCTCCTTTCATTCAGTCAGTAGCTTCAAACATTTCTGGACGTTTTTCAATGGCAAAAATCAATGAATATTGTAAATGCACAAACAGTAATATCTCCACATTGCACAGTGCAATTCTGAAATTTTTAGCTTTTTCCTGTTAATCCTAGCATGATAAAGAAGATTCAAAGAGAGTGAGATGCCAGCTCCTTTCATTCAGTCAGTAGCTTCAAACATTTCTGGACGTTTTTCAATGGCAAAAATCAATGAATATTGTAAATGCACAAACAGTAATATCTCCACATTGCAAGGTGCAATTCTGAAATTTTTTGCTTTTTCCTGTTAATCCTAGCATGATAAAGAAGATTCAAAGAGAGTGAGATGCCAGCTCCTTTCATTCAGTCAGTAGCTTCAAACATTTCTGGTATATGAAAAACATGTTTTTCAATGGCAAAAATCAATGAATATTGTAAATGCACAAACAGTAATATCTCCACATTGCAAGGTGCAATTCTGAAATTTTTTGCTTTTTCCTGTTAATCCTAGCATGATAAAGAAGATTCAAAGAGAGTGAGATGCCAGCTCCTTTCATTCAGTCAGTAGCTTCAAACATTTCTGGTATATGAAAAACATGTTTTTCAATGGCAAAAATCAATGAATATTGTAAATGCACAAACAGTAATATCTCCACATTGCAAGGTGCAATTCTGAAATTTTTTGCTTTTTCCTGTTAATCCTAGCATGATAAAGAAGATTCAAAGAGAGTGAGATGCCAGCTCCTTTCATTCAGTCAGTAGCTTCAAACATTTCTGGTATATGAAAAACATGTTTTTCAATGGCAAAAATCAATGAATATTGTAAATGCACAAACAGTAATATCTCCACATTGCAAGGTGCAATTCTGAAATTTTTTGCTTTTTCCTGTTAATCCTAGCATGATAAAGAAGATTCAAAGAGAGTGAGATGCCAGCTCCTTTCATCCAGTCAGTAGCTTCAAACATTTCTGGTATATGAAAAACATGTTTTTCAATGGCAAAAATCAATGAATATTGTAAATGCACAAACAGTAATATCTCCACATTGCAAGGTGCAATTCTGAAATTTTTTGCTTTTTCCTGCTAATCCTAGCATGATAAAGAAGATTCAAAGAGAGTGAGATGCCAGCTCCTTTCATTCAGTCAGTAGCTTCAAACATTTCTGGACGTTTTTCAATGGCAAAAATCAATGAATATTGTAAATGCACAAACAGTAATATCTCCACATTGCACAGTGCAATTCTGAAATTTTTAGCTTTTTCCTGTTAATCCTAGCATGATAAAGAAGATTCAAAGAGAGTGAGATGCCAGCTCCTTTCATTCAGTCAGTAGCTTCAAACATTTCTGGTATATGAAAAACATGTTTTTCAATGGCAAAAATCAATGAATATTGTAAATGCACAAACAGTAATATCTCCACATTGCAAGGTGCAATTCTGAAATTTTTTGCTTTTTCCTGTTAATCCTAGCATGATAAAGAAGATTCAAAGAGAGTGAGATGCCAGCTCCTTTCATTCAGTCAGTAGCTTCAAACATTTCTGGTATATGAAAAACATGTTTTTCAATGGCAAAAATCAATGAATATTGTAAATGCACAAACAGTAATATCTCCACATTGCAAGGTGCAATTCTGAAATTTTTTGCTTTTTCCTGTTAATCCTAGCATGATAAAGAAGATTCAAAGAGAGTGAGATGCCAGCTCCTTTCATCCAGTCAGTAGCTTCAAACATTTCTGGTATATGAAAAACATGTTTTTCAATGGCAAAAATCAATGAATATTGTAAATGCACAAACAGTAATATCTCCACATTGCAAGGTGCAATTCTGAAATTTTTTGCTTTTTCCTGCTAATCCTAGCATGATAAAGAAGATTCAAAGAGAGTGAGATGCCAGCTCCTTTCATTCAGTCAGTAGCTTCAAACATTTCTGGACGTTTTTCAATGGCAAAAATCAATGAATATTGTAAATGCACAAACAGTAATATCTCCACATTGCACAGTGCAATTCTGAAATTTTTAGCTTTTTCCTGTTAATCCTAGCATGATAAAGAAGATTCAAAGAGAGTGAGATGCCAGCTCCTTTCATTCAGTCAGTAGCTTCAAACATTTCTGGACGTTTTTCAATGGCAAAAATCAATGAATATTGTAAATGCACAAACAGTAATATCTCCACATTGCAAGGTGCAATTCTGAAATTTTTTGCTTTTTCCTGTTAATCCTAGCATGATAAAGAAGATTCAAAGAGAGTGAGATGCCAGCTCCTTTCATTCAGTCAGTAGCTTCAAACATTTCTGGTATATGAAAAACATGTTTTTCAATGGCAAAAATCAATGAATATTGTAAATGCACAAACAGTAATATCTCCACATTGCAAGGTGCAATTCTGAAATTTTTTGCTTTTTCCTGTTAATCCTAGCATGATAAAGAAGATTCAAAGAGAGTGAGATGCCAGCTCCTTTCATTCAGTCAGTAGCTTCAAACATTTCTGGTATATGAAAAACATGTTTTTCAATGGCAAAAATCAATGAATATTGTAAATGCACAAACAGTAATATCTCCACATTGCAAGGTGCAATTCTGAAATTTTTTGCTTTTTCCTCCTAATCCTAGCATGATAAAGAAGATTCAAAGAGAGTGAGATGCCAGCTCCTTTCATTCAGTCAGTAGCTTCAAACATTTCTGGTATATGAAAAACATGTTTTTCAATGGCAAAAATCAATGAATATTGTAAATGCACAAACAGTAATATCTCCACATTGCAAGGTGCAATTCTGAAATTTTTTGCTTTTTCCTGCTAATCCTAGCATGATAAAGAAGATTCAAAGAGAGTGAGATGCCAGCTCCTTTCATTCAGTCAGTAGCTTCAAACATTTCTGGACGTTTTTCAATGGCAAAAATCAATGAATATTGTAAATGCACAAACAGTAATAACTCCACATTGCAAGGTGCAATTCTGAAATTTTTTGCTTTTTCCTGTTAATCCTAGCATGATAAAGAAGATTCAAAGAGAGTGAGATGCCAGCTCCTTTCATTCAGTCAGTAGCTTCAAACATTTCTGGACGTTTTTCAATGGCAAAAATCAATGAATATTGTAAATGCACAAACAGTAATATCTCCACATTGCAAGGTGCAATTCTGAAATTTTTTGCTTTTTCCTGTTAATCCTAGCATGATAAAGAAGATTCAAAGAGAGTGAGATGCCAGCTCCTTTCATTCAGTCAGTAGCTTCAAACATTTCTGGTATATGAAAAACATGTTTTTCAATGGCAAAAATCAATGAATATTGTAAATGCACAAACAGTAATATCTCCACATTGCAAGGTGCAATTCTGAAATTTTTTGCTTTTTCCTGTTAATCCTAGCATGATAAAGAAGATTCAAAGAGAGTGAGATGCCAGCTCCTTTCATTCAGTCAGTAGCTTCAAACATTTCTGGTATATGAAAAACATGTTTTTCAATGGCAAAAATCAATGAATATTGTAAATGCACAAACAGTAATATCTCCACATTGCAAGGTGCAATTCTGAAATTTTTTGCTTTTTCCTGCTAATCCTAGCATGATAAAGAAGATTCAAAGAGAGTGAGATGCCAGCTCCTTTCATTCAGTCAGTAGCTTCAAACATTTCTGGTATATGAAAAACATGTTTTTCAATGGCAAAAATCAATGAATATTGTAAATGCACAAACAGTAATATCTCCACATTGCAAGGTGCAATTCTGAAATTTTTTGCTTTTTCCTGCTAATCCTAGCATGATAAAGAAGATTCAAAGAGAGTGAGATGCCAGCTCCTTTCATTCAGTCAGTAGCTTCAAACATTTCTGGACGTTTTTCAATGGCAAAAATCAATGAATATTGTAAATGCACAAACAGTAATAACTCCACATTGCAAGGTGCAATTCTGAAATTTTTTGCTTTTTCCTGCTAATCCTAGCATGATAAAGAAGATTCAAAGAGAGTGAGATGCCAGCTCCTTTCATTCAGTCAGTAGCTTCAAACATTTCTGGTATATGAAAAACATGTTTTTCAATGGCAAAAATCAATGAATATTGTAAATGCACAAACAGTAATATCTCCACATTGCAAGGTGCAATTCTGAAATTTTTTGCTTTTTCCTGTTAATCCTAGCATGATAAAGAAGATTCAAAGAGAGTGAGATGCCAGCTCCTTTTATTCAATCAGTAGCTTCAAACATTTCTGGTATATGAAAAACATGTTTTTCAATGGCAAAAATCAATGAATATTGTAAATGCACAAACAGTAATATCTCCACATTGCAAGGTGCAATTCTGAAATTTTTTGCTTTTTCCTGCTAATCCTAGCATGATAAAGAAGATTCAAAGAGAGTGAGATGCCAGCTCCTTTCATTCAGTCAGTAGCTTCAAACATTTCTGGTATATGAAAAACATGTTTTTCAATGGCAAAAATCAATGAATATTGTAAATGCACAAACAGTAATATCTCCACATTGCACGGTGCAATTCTGAAATTTTTAGCTTTTTCCTGTTAATCCTAGCATGATAAAGAAGATTCAAAGAGAGTGAGATGCCAGCTCCTTTCATTCAGTCAGTAGCTTCAAACATTTCTGGTATATGAAAAACATGTTTTTCAATGGCAAAAATCAATGAATATTGTAAATGCACAAACAGTAATATCTCCACATTGCAAGGTGCAATTCTGAAATTTTTTGCTTTTTCCTGCTAATCCTAGCATGATAAAGAAGATTCAAAGAGAGTGAGATGCCAGCTCCTTTCATTCAGTCAGTAGCTTCAAACATTTCTGGTATATGAAAAACATGTTTTTCAATGGCAAAAATCAATGAATATTGTAAATGCACAAACAGTAATATCTCCACATTGCACGGTGCAATTCTGAAATTTTTAGCTTTTTCCTGTTAATCCTAGCATGATAAAGAAGATTCAAAGAGAGTGAGATGCCAGCTCCTTTCATTCAGTCAGTAGCTTCAAACATTTCTGGTATATGAAAAACATGTTTTTCAATGGCAAAAATCAATGAATATTGTAAATGCACAAACAGTAATATCTCCACATTGCAAGGTGCAATTCTGAAATTTTTTGCTTTTTCCTGTTAATCCTAGCATGATAAAGAAGATTCAAAGAGAGTGAGATGCCAGCTCCTTTCATTCAGTCAGTAGCTTCAAACATTTCTGGTATATGAAAAACATGTTTTTCAATGGCAAAAATCAATGAATATTGTAAATGCACAAACAGTAATATCTCCACATTGCAAGGTGCAATTCTGAAATTTTTTGCTTTTTCCTGCTAATCCTAGCATGATAAAGAAGATTCAAAGAGAGTGAGATGCCAGCTCCTTTCATTCAGTCAGTAGCTTCAAACATTTCTGGTATATGAAAAACATGTTTTTCAATGGCAAAAATCAATGAATATTGTAAATGCACAAACAGTAATATCTCCACATTGCACGGTGCAATTCTGAAATTTTTAGCTTTTTCCTGTTAATCCTAGCATGATAAAGAAGATTCAAAGAGAGTGAGATGCCAGCTCCTTTCATTCAGTCAGTAGCTTCAAACATTTCTGGACGTTTTTCAATGGCAAAAATCAATGAATATTGTAAATGCACAAACAGTAATATCTCCACATTGCAAGGTGCAATTCTGAAATTTTTTGCTTTTTCCTGTTAATCCTAGCATGATAAAAAAGATTCAAAGAGAGTGAGATGCCAGCTCCTTTCATTCAGTCAGTAGCTTCAAACATTTCTGGTATATGAAAAACATGTTTTTCAATGGCAAAAATCAATGAATATTGTAAATGCACAAACAGTAATATCTCCACATTGCAAGGTGCAATTCTGAAATTTTTTGCTTTTTCCTGTTAATCCTAGCATGATAAAGAAGATTCAAAGAGAGTGAGATGCCAGCTCCTTTCATTCAGTCAGTAGCTTCAAACATTTCTGGTATATGAAAAACATGTTTTTCAATGGCAAAAATCAATGAATATTGTAAATGCACAAACAGTAATATCTCCACATTGCAAGGTGCAATTCTGAAATTTTTTGCTTTTTCCTGCTAATCCTAGCATGATAAAGAAGATTCAAAGAGAGTGAGATGCCAGCTCCTTTCATTCAGTCAGTAGCTTCAAACATTTCTGGTATATGAAAAACATGTTTTTCAATGGCAAAAATCAATGAATATTGTAAATGCACAAACAGTAATATCTCCACATTACAAGGTGCAATTCTGAAATTTTTTGCTTTTTCCTGCTAATCCTAGCATGATAAAGAAGATTCAAAGAGAGTGAGATGCCAGCTCCTTTCATTCAGTCAGTAGCTTCAAACATTTCTGGACGTTTTTCAATGGCAAAAATCAATGAATATTGTAAATGCACAAACAGTAATAACTCCACATTGCAAGGTGCAATTCTGAAATGTTTTGCTTTTTCCTGCTAATCCTAGCATGATAAATAAGATTCAAAGAGAGTGAGATGCCAGCTCCTTTCATTCAGTCAGTAGCTTCAAACATTTCTGGTATATGAAAAACATGTTTTTCAATGGCAAAAATCAATGAATATTGTAAATGCACAAACAGTAATATCTCCACATTGCACGGTGCAATTCTGAAATTTTTAGCTTTTTCCTGTTAATCCTAGCATGATAAAGAAGATTCAAAGAGAGTGAGATGCCAGCTCCTTTCATTCAGTCAGTAGCTTCAAACATTTCTGGTATATGAAAAACATGTTTTTCAATGGCAAAAATCAATGAATATTGTAAATGCACAAACAGTAATATCTCCACATTGCAAGGTGCAATTCTGAAATTTTTTGCTTTTTCCTGCTAATCCTAGCATGATAAAGAAGATTCAAAGAGAGTGAGATGCCAGCTCCTTTCATTCAGTCAGTAGCTTCAAACATTTCTGGTATATGAAAAACATGTTTTTCAAAGGCAAAAATCAATGAATATTGTAAATGCACAAACAGTAATATCTCCACATTGCACGGTGCAATTCTGAAATTTTTAGCTTTTTCCTGTTAATCCTAGCATGATAAAGAAGATTCAAAGAGAGTGAGATGCCAGCTCCTTTCATTCAGTCAGTAGCTTCAAACATTTCTGGTATATGAAAAACATGTTTTTCAATGGCAAAAATCAATGAATATTGTAAATGCACAAACAGTAATATCTCCACATTGCAAGGTGCAATTCTGAAATTTTTAGCTTTTTCCTGTTAATCCTAGCATGATAAAGAAGATTCAAAGAGAGTGAGATGCCAGCTCCTTTCATTCAGTCAGTAGCTTCAAACATTTCTGGACGTTTTTCAATGGCAAAAATCAATGAATATTGTAAATGCACAAACAGTAATATCTCCACATTGCAAGGTGCAATTCTGAAATTTTTTGCTTTTTCCTGTTAATCCTAGCATGATAAAGAAGATTCAAAGAGAGTGAGATGCCAGCTCCTTTCATTCAGTCAGTAGCTTCAAACATTTCTGGTATATGAAAAACATGTTTTTCAATGGCAAAAATCAATGAATATTGTAAATGCACAAACAGTAATATCTCCACATTGCAAGGTGCAATTCTGAAATTTTTTGCTTTTTCCTGTTAATCCTAGCATGATAAAGAAGATTCAAAGAGAGTGAGATGCCAGCTCCTTTCATTCAGTCAGTAGCTTCAAACATTTCTGGTATATGAAAAACATGTTTTTCAATGGCAAAAATCAATGAATATTGTAAATGCACAAACAGTAATATCTCCACATTGCAAGGTGCAATTCTGAAATTTTTTGCTTTTTCCTGCTAATCCTAGCATGATAAAGAAGATTCAAAGAGAGTGAGATGCCAGCTCCTTTCATTCAGTCAGTAGCTTCAAACATTTCTGGTATATGAAAAACATGTTTTTCAATGGCAAAAATCAATGAATATTGTAAATGCACAAACAGTAATATCTCCACATTACAAGGTGCAATTCTGAAATTTTTTGCTTTTTCCTGCTAATCCTAGCATGATAAAGAAGATTCAAAGAGAGTGAGATGCCAGCTCCTTTCATTCAGTCAGTAGCTTCAAACATTTCTGGACGTTTTTCAATGGCAAAAATCAATGAATATTGTAAATGCACAAACAGTAATAACTCCACATTGCAAGGTGCAATTCTGAAATTTTTTGCTTTTTCCTGCTAATCCTAGCATGATAAAGAAGATTCAAAGAGAGTGAGATGCCAGCTCCTTTCATTCAGTCAGTAGCTTCAAACATTTCTGGTATATGAAAAACATGTTTTTCAATGGCAAAAATCAATGAATATTGTAAATGCACAAACAGTAATATCTCCACATTGCACGGTGCAATTCTGAAATTTTTAGCTTTTTCCTGTTAATCCTAGCATGATAAAGAAGATTCAAAGAGAGTGAGATGCCAGCTCCTTTCATTCAGTCAGTAGCTTCAAACATTTCTGGTATATGAAAAACATGTTTTTCAATGGCAAAAATCAATGAATATTGTAAATGCACAAACAGTAATATCTCCACATTGCAAGGTGCAATTCTGAAATTTTTTGCTTTTTCCTGCTAATCCTAGCATGATAAAGAAGATTCAAGGAGAGTGAGATGCCAGCTCCTTTCATTCAGTCAGTAGCTTCAAACATTTCTGGTATATGAAAAACATGTTTTTCAATGGCAAAAATCAATGAATATTGTAAATGCACAAACAGTAATATCTCCACATTGCACGGTGCAATTCTGAAATTTTTAGCTTTTTCCTGTTAATCCTAGCATGATAAAGAAGATTCAAAGAGAGTGAGATGCCAGCTCCTTTCATTCAGTCAGTAGCTTCAAACATTTCTGGTATATGAAAAACATGTTTTTCAATGGCAAAAATCAATGAATATTGTAAATGCACAAACAGTAATATCTCCACATTGCAAGGTGCAATTCTGAAATTTTTTGCTTTTTCCTGTTAATCCTAGCATGATAAAGAAGATTCAAAGAGAGTGAGATGCCAGCTCCTTTCATTCAGTCAGTAGCTTCAAACATTTCTGGTATATGAAAAACATGTTTTTCAATGGCAAAAATCAATGAATATTGTAAATGCACAAACAGTAATATCTCCACATTGCAAGGTGCAATTCTGAAATTTTTTGCTTTTTCCTGCTAATCCTAGCATGATAAAGAAGATTCAAAGAGAGTGAGATGCCAGCTCCTTTCATTCAGTCAGTAGCTTCAAACATTTCTGGTATATGAAAAACATGTTTTTCAATGGCAAAAATCAATGAATATTGTAAATGCACAAACAGTAATATCTCCACATTGCACGGTGCAATTCTGAAATTTTTAGCTTTTTCCTGTTAATCCTAGCATGATAAAGAAGATTCAAAGAGAGTGAGATGCCAGCTCCTTTCATTCAGTCAGTAGCTTCAAACATTTCTGGTATATGAAAAACATGTTTTTCAATGGCAAAAATCAATGAATATTGTAAATGCACAAACAGTAATATCTCCACATTGCAAGGTGCAATTCTGAAATTTTTTGCTTTTTCCTGCTAATCCTAGCATGATAAAGAAGATTCAAAGAGAGTGAGATGCCAGCTCCTTTCATTCAGTCAGTAGCTTCAAACATTTCTGGTATTTGAAAAACATGTTTTTCAATGGCAAAAATCAATGAATATTGTAAATGCACAAACAGTAATATCTCCACATTGCACGGTGCAATTCTGAAATTTTTAGCTTTTTCCTGTTAATCCTAGCATGATAAAGAAGATTCAAAGAGAGTGAGATGCCAGCTCCTTTCATTCAGTCAGTAGCTTCAAACATTTCTGGTATATGAAAAACATGTTTTTCAATGGCAAAAATCAATGAATATTGTAAATGCACAAACAGTAATATCTCCACATTGCAAGGTGCAATTCTGAAATTTTTTGCTTTTTCCTGTTAATCCTAGCATGATAAAGAAGATTCAAAGAGAGTGAGATGCCAGCTCCTTTCATTCAGTCAGTAGCTTCAAACATTTCTGGTATATGAAAAACATGTTTTTCAATGGCAAAAATCAATGAATATTGTAAATGCACAAACAGTAATATCTCCACATTGCAAGGTGCAATTCTGAAATTTTTTGCTTTTTCCTGCTAATCCTAGCATGATAAAGAAGATTCAAAGAGAGTGAGATGCCAGCTCCTTTCATTCAGTCAGTAGCTTCAAACATTTCTGGTATATGAAAAACATGTTTTTCAATGGCAAAAATCAATGAATATTGTAAATGCACAAACAGTAATATCTCCACATTGCAAGGTGCAATTCTGAAATTTTTTGCTTTTTCCTGTTAATCCTAGCATGATAAAGAAGATTCAAAGAGAGTGAGATGCCAGCTCCTTTCATTCAGTCAGTAGCTTCAAACATTTCTGGTATATGAAAAACATGTTTTTCAATGGCAAAAATCAATGAATATTGTAAATGCACAAACAGTAATATCTCCACATTGCAAGGTGCAATTCTGAAATTTTTTGCTTTTTCCTGCTAATCCTAGCATGATAAAGAAGATTCAAAGAGAGTGAGATGCCAGCTCCTTTCATTCAGTCAGTAGCTTCAAACATTTCTGGTATATGAAAAACATGTTTTTCAATGGCAAAAATCAATGAATATTGTAAATGCACAAACAGTAATATCTCCACATTGCACGGTGCAATTCTGAAATTTTTAGCTTTTTCCTGTTAATCCTAGCATGATAAAGAAGATTCAAAGAGAGTGAGATGCCAGCTCCTTTCATTCAGTCAGTAGCTTCAAACATTTCTGGTATATGAAAAACATGTTTTTCAATGGCAAAAATCAATGAATATTGTAAATGCACAAACAGTAATATCTCCACATTGCAAGGTGCAATTCTGAAATTTTTTGCTTTTTCCTGCTAATCCTAGCATGATAAAGAAGATTCAAAGAGAGTGAGATGCCAGCTCCTTTCATTCAGTCAGTAGCTTCAAACATTTCTGGTATATGAAAAACATGTTTTTCAATGGCAAAAATCAATGAATATTGTAAATGCACAAACAGTAATATCTCCACATTGCACGGTGCAATTCTGAAATTTTTAGCTTTTTCCTGTTAATCCTAGCATGATAAAGAAGATTCAAAGAGAGTGAGATGCCAGCTCCTTTCATTCAGTCAGTAGCTTCAAACATTTCTGGTATATGAAAAACATGTTTTTCAATGGCAAAAATCAATGAATATTGTAAATGCACAAACAGTAATATCTCCACATTGCAAGGTGCAATTCTGAAATTTTTTGCTTTTTCCTGTTAATCCTAGCATGATAAAGAAGATTCAAAGAGAGTGAGATGCCAGCTCCTTTCATTCAGTCAGTAGCTTCAAACATTTCTGGTATATGAAAAACATGTTTTTCAATGGCAAAAATCAATGAATATTGTAAATGCACAAACAGTAATATCTCCACATTGCAAGGTGCAATTCTGAAATTTTTTGCTTTTTCCTGCTAATCCTAGCATGATAAAGAAGATTCAAAGAGAGTGAGATGCCAGCTCCTTTCATTCAGTCAGTAGCTTCAAACATTTCTGGTATATGAAAAACATGTTTTTCAATGGCAAAAATCAATGAATATTGTAAATGCACAAACAGTAATATCTCCACATTGCACGGTGCAATTCTGAAATTTTTAGCTTTTTCCTGTTAATCCTAGCATGATAAAGAAGATTCAAAGAGAGTGAGATGCCAGCTCCTTTCATTCAGTCAGTAGCTTCAAACATTTCTGGACGTTTTTCAATGGCAAAAATCAATGAATATTGTAAATGCACAAACAGTAATATCTCCACATTGCAAGGTGCAGTTCTGAAATTTTTTGCTTTTTCCTGTTAATCCTAGCATGATAAAGAAGATTCAAAGAGAGTGAGATGCCAGCTCCTTTCATTCAGTCAGTAGCTTCAAACATTACTGGTATATGAAAAACATGTTTTTCAATGGCAAAAATCAATGAATATTGTAAATGCACAAACAGTAATATCTCCACATTGCAAGGTGCAATTCTGAAATTTTTTGCTTTTTCCTGTTAATCCTAGCATGATAAAGAAGATTCAAAGAGAGTGAGATGCCAGCTCCTTTCATTCAGTCAGTAGCTTCAAACATTTCTGGTATATGAAAAACATGTTTTTCAATGGCAAAAATCAATGAATATTGTAAATGCACAAACAGTAATATCTCCACATTGCAAGGTGCAATTCTGAAATTTTTTGCTTTTTCCTGCTAATCCTAGCATGATAAAGAAGATT
>NW_027369616.1:0-41429 GCF_046119375.1 Phyllobates terribilis | reverse complement strand
CAGTAGCTTCAAACATTTCTGGTATATGAAAAACGTTTTTCAATGGCAAAAATCAATGAATATTGTAAATGCACAAACAGTAATATCTCCACATTGCAAGGTGCAATTCTGAAATTTTTTGCTTTTTCCTGCTAATCCTAGCATGATAAAGAAGATTCAAAGAGAGTGAGATGCCAGCTCCTTTCATTCAGTCAGTAGCTTCAAACATTTCTGGTATATGAAAAACATTTTTCAATGGCAAAAATCAATGAATATTGTAAATGCACAAACAGTAATATCTCCACATTGCAAGGTGCAATTCTGAAATTTTTTGCTTTTCCCTGCTAATCCTAGCATGATAAAGAAGATTCAAAGAGAGTGAGATGCCAGCTCCTTTCATTCAGTCAGTAGCTTCAAACATTTCTGGTATATGAAAAACATGTTTTTCAATGGCAAAAATCAATGAATATTGTAAATGCACAAACAGTAATATCTCCACATTGCAAGGTGCAATTCTGAAATTTTTTGCTTTTTCCTGCTAATCCTAGCATGATAAAGAAGATTCAAAGAGAGTGAGATGCCAGCTCCTTTCATTCAGTCAGTAGCTTCAAACATTTCTGGACGTTTTTCAATGGCAAAAATCAATAAATATTGTAAATGCACAAACAGTAATATCTCCACATTGCAAGGTGCAATTCTGAAATTTTTTGCTTTTTCCTGCTAATCCTAGCATGATAAAGAAGATTCAAAGAGAGTGAGATGCCAGCTCCTTTCATTCAGTCAGTAGCTTCAAACATTTCTGGTATATGAAAAACATGTTTTTCAATGGCAAAAATCAATGAATATTGTAAATGCACAAACAGTAATTTCTCCACATTGCAAGGTGCAATTCTGAAATTTTTTGCCTGTTTTCTAATTCTAGCATGATAAAGAAGATTCAAAGAGAGTGAGATGCCAGCTCCTTTCATTCAGTCAGTAGCTTCAAACATTTCTGGTATATGAAAAACGTTTTTCAATGGCAAAAATCAATGAATATTGTAAATGCACAAACAGTAATATCTCCACATTGCAAGGTGCAATTCTGAAATTTTTAGCTTTTTCCTGTTAATCCTAGCATGATAAAGAAGATTCAAAGAGAGTGAGATGCCAGCTCCTTTCATTCAGTCAGTAGCTTCAATCATTTCTGGATGTTTTTCAATGGCAAAAATCAATGAATATTGTAAATGCACAAACAGTAATATCTCCACATTGCAAGGTGCAATTCTGAAATTTTTTGCTTTTTCCTGTTAATCCTAGCATGATAAAGAAGATTCAAAGAGAGTGAGATGCCAGCTCCTTTCATTCAGTCAGTAGCTTCAAACATTTCTGGTATATGAAAAACATGTTTTTCAATGGCAAAAATCAATGAATATTGTAAATGCACAAACAGTAATATCTCCACATTGCAAGGTGCAATTCTGAAATTTTTTGCTTTTTCCTGCTAATCCTAGCATGATAAAGAAGATTCAAAGAGAGTGAGATGCCAGCTCCTTTCATTCAGTCAGTAGCTTCAAACATTTCTGGTATATGAAAAACATGTTTTTCAATGGCAAAAATCAATGAATATTGTAAATGCACAAACAGTAATATCTCCACATTGCAAGGTGCAATTCGGAATTTTTTTGCTTTTTCCTGCTAATCCTAGCATGATAAAGAAGATTCAAAGAGAGTGAGATGCCAGCTCCTTTCATTCAGTCAGTAGCTTCAAACATTTCTGGTATATGAAAAACATGTTTTTCAATGGCAAAAATCAATGAATATTGTAAATGCACAAACAGTAATATCTCCACATTGCAAGGTGCAATTCTGAAATTTTTTGCTTTTTCCTGTTAATCCTAGCATGATAAAGAAGATTCAAAGAGAGTGAGATGCCAGCTCCTTTCATTCAGTCAGTAGCTTCAAACATTTCTGGTATATGAAAAACATGTTTTTCAATGGCAAAAATCAATGAATATTGTAAATGCACAAACAGTAATATCTCCACATTGCAAGGTGCAATTCTGAAATTTTTTGCTTTTTCCTGTTAATCCTAGCATGATAAAGAATATTCAAAGAGAGTGAGATGCCAGCTCCTTTCATTCAGTCAGTAGCTTCAAACATTTCTGGTATATGAAAAACGTTTTTCAATGGCAAAAATCAATGAATATTGTAAATGCACAAACAGTAATATCTCCACATTGCAAGGTGCAATTCTGAAATTTTTTGCTTTTTCCTGCTAATCCTAGCATGATAAAGAAGATTCAAAGAGAGTGAGATGCCAGCTCCTTTCATTCAGTCAGTAGCTTCAAACATTTCTGGTATATGAAAAACGTTTTTCAATGGCAAAAATCAATGAATATTGTAAATGCACAAACAGTAATATCTCCACATTGCAAGGTGCAATTCTGAAATTTTTTGCTTTTCCCTGCTAATCCTAGCATGATAAAGAAGATTCAAAGAGAGTGAGATGCCAGCTCCTTTCATTCAGTCAGTAGCTTCAAACATTTCTGGTATATGAAAAACATGTTTTTCAATGGCAAAAATCAATGAATATTGTAAATGCACAAACAGTAATATCTCCACATTGCAAGGTGCAATTCTGAAATTTTTTGCTTTTTCCTGCTAATCCTAGCATGATAAAGAAGATTCAAAGAGAGTGAGATGCCAGCTCCTTTCATTCAGTCAGTAGCTTCAAACATTTCTGGTATAAAACATTTTTCAATGGCAAAAATCAATGAATATTGTAAATGCACAAACAGTAATATCTCCACATTGCAAGGTGCAATTCTGAAATTTTTTGCTTTTTCCTGCTAATCCTAGCATGATAAAGAAGATTCAAAGAGAGTGAGATGCCAGCTCCTTTCATTCAGTCAGTAGCTTCAAACATTTCTGGTATATGAAAAACATGTTTTTCAATGGCAAAAATCAATGAATATTGTAAATGCACAAACAGTAATATCTCCACATTGCAAGGTGCAATTCTGAAATTTTTTGCTTTTTCCTGCTAATCCTAGCATGATAAAGAAGATTCAAAGAGAGTGAGATGCCAGCTCCTTTCATTCAGTCAGTAGCTTCAAACATTTCTGGTATATGAAAAACATGTTTTTCAATGGCAAAAATCAATGAATATTGTAAATGCACAAACAGTAATATCTCCACATTGCAAGGTGCAATTCTGAAATTTTTTGCTTTTTCCTGCTAATCCTAGCATGATAAAGAAGATTCAAAGAGAGTGAGATGCCAGCTCCTTTCATTCAGTCAGTAGCTTCAAACATTTCTGGTATATGAAAAACATGTTTTTCAATGGCAAAAATCAATGAATATTGTAAATGCACAAACAGTAATATCTCCACATTGCAAGGTGCAATTCTGAAATTTTTTGCTTTTTCCTGCTAATCCTAGCATGATAAAGAAGATTCAAAGAGAGTGAGATGCCAGCTCCTTTCATTCAGTCAGTAGCTTCAAACATTTCTGGTATATGAAAAACATGTTTTTCAATGGCAAAAATCAATGAATATTGTAAATGCACAAACAGTAATATCTCCACATTGCAAGGTGCAATTCTGAAATTTTTTGCTTTTTCCTGCTAATCCTAGCATGATAAAGAAGATTCAAAGAGAGTGAGATGCCAGCTCCTTTCATTCAGTCAGTAGCTTCAAACATTTCTGGTATATGAAAAACATGTTTTTCAATGGCAAAAATCAATGAATATTGTAAATGCACAAACAGTAATATCTCCACATTGCAAGGTGCAATTCGGAAATTTTTTGCTTTTTCCTGCTAATCCTAGCATGATAAAGAAGATTCAAAGAGAGTGAGATGCCAGCTCCTTTCATTCAGTCAGTAGCTTCAAACATTTCTGGTATATGAAAAACATGTTTTTCAATGGCAAAAATCAATGAATATTGTAAATGCACAAACAGTAATATCTCCACATTGCAAGGTGCAATTCTGAAATTTTTTGCTTTTTCCTGTTAATCCTAGCATGATAAAGAAGATTCAAAGAGAGTGAGATGCCAGCTCCTTTCATTCAGTCAGTAGCTTCAAACATTTCTGGTATATGAAAAACATGTTTTTCAATGGCAAAAATCAATGAATATTGTAAATGCACAAACAGTAATATCTCCACATTGCAAGGTGCAATTCTGAAATTTTTTGCTTTTTCCTGTTAATCCTAGCATGATAAAGAAGATTCAAAGAGAGTGAGATGCCAGCTCCTTTCATTCAGTCAGTAGCTTCAAACATTTCTGGTATATGAAAAACGTTTTTCAATGGCAAAAATCAATGAATATTGTAAATGCACAAACAGTAATATCTCCACATTGCAAGGTGCAATTCTGAAATTTTTTGCTTTTTCCTGCTAATCCTAGCATGATAAAGAAGATTCAAAGAGAGTGAGATGCCAGCTCCTTTCATTCAGTCAGTAGCTTCAAACATTTCTGGTATATGAAAAACGTTTTTCAATGGCAAAAATCAATGAATATTGTAAATGCACAAACAGTAATATCTCCACATTGCAAGGTGCAATTCTGAAATTTTTTGCTTTTCCCTGCTAATCCTAGCATGATAAAGAAGATTCAAAGAGAGTGAGATGCCAGCTCCTTTCATTCAGTCAGTAGCTTCAAACATTTCTGGTATATGAAAAACATGTTTTTCAATGGCAAAAATCAATGAATATTGTAAATGCACAAACAGTAATATCTCCACATTGCAAGGTGCAATTCTGAAATTTTTTGCTTTTTCCTGCTAATCCTAGCATGATAAAGAAGATTCAAAGAGAGTGAGATGCCAGCTCCTTTCATTCAGTCAGTAGCTTCAAACATTTCTGGTATATAAACACATTTTTCAACCAATGGCAAAAATCAATGAATATTGTAAATGCACAAACAGTAATATCTCCACATTGCAAGGTGCAATTCTGAAATTTTTTGCTTTTTCCTGCTAATCCTAGCATGATAAAGAAGATTCAAAGAGAGTGAGATGCCAGCTCCTTTCATTCAGTCAGTAGCTTCAAACATTTCTGGTATATGAAAAACATGTTTTTCAATGGCAAAAATCAATGAATATTGTAAATGCACAAACAGTAATATCTCCACATTGCAAGGTGCAATTCTGAAATTTTTTGCTTTTTCCTGCTAATCCTAGCATGATAAAGAAGATTCAAAGAGAGTGAGATGCCAGCTCCTTTCATTCAGTCAGTAGCTTCAAACATTTCTGGTATATGAAAAACATGTTTTTCAATGGCAAAAATCAATGAATATTGTAAATGCACAAACAGTAATATCTCCACATTGCAAGGTGCAATTCTGAAATTTTTTGCTTTTTCCTGCTAATCCTAGCATGATAAAGAAGATTCAAAGAGAGTGAGATGCCAGCTCCTTTCATTCAGTCAGTAGCTTCAAACATTTCTGGTATATGAAAAACATGTTTTTCAATGGCAAAAATCAATGAATATTGTAAATGCACAAACAGTAATTTCTCCACATTGCAAGGTGCAATTCTGAAATTTTTTGCTTTTTCCTGCTAATTCTAGCATGATAAAGAAGATTCAAAGAGAGTGAGATGCCAGCTCCTTTCATTCAGTCAGTAGCTTCAAACATTTCTGGTATATGAAAAACATGTTTTTCAATGGCAAAAATCAATGAATATTGTAAATGCACAAACAGTAATATCTCCACATTGCAAGGTGCAATTCTGAAATTTTTTGCTTTTTCCTGCTAATCCTAGCATGATAAAGAAGATTCAAAGAGAGTGAGATGCCAGCTCCTTTCATTCAGTCAGTAGCTTCAAACATTTCTGGACGTTTTTCAATGGCAAAAATCAATGAATATTGTAAATGCACAAACAGTAATATCTCCACATTGCAAGGTGCAATTCTGAAATTTTTTGCTTTTTCCTGCTAATCCTAGCATGATAAAGAAGATTCAAAGAGAGTGAGATGCCAGCTCCTTTCATTCAGTCAGTAGCTTCAAACATTTCTGGTATATGAAAAACATGTTTTTCAATGGCAAAAATCAATGAATATTGTAAATGCACAAACAGTAATATCTCCACATTGCAAGGTGCAATTCTGAAATTTTTTGCTTTTTCCTGCTAATCCTAGCATGATAAAGAAGATTCAAAGAGAGTGAGATGCCAGCTCCTTTCATTCAGTCAGTAGCTTCAAACATTTCTGGTATATGAAAAACATGTTTTTCAATGGCAAAAATCAATGAATATTGTAAATGCACAAACAGTAATATCTCCACATTGCAAGGTGCAATTCTGAAATTTTTTGCTTTTTCCTGCTAATCCTAGCATGATAAAGAAGATTCAAAGAGAGTGAGATGCCAGCTCCTTTCATTCAGTCAGTAGCTTCAAACATTTCTGGTATATGAAAAACATGTTTTTCAATGGCAAAAATCAATGAATATTGTAAATGCACAAACAGTAATTTCTCCACATTGCAAGGTGCAATTCTGAAATTTTTTGCTTTTTCCTGCTAATTCTAGCATGATAAAGAAGATTCAAAGAGAGTGAGATGCCAGCTCCTTTCATTCAGTCAGTAGCTTCAAACATTTCTGGTATATGAAAAACATGTTTTTCAATGGCAAAAATCAATGAATATTGTAAATGCACAAACAGTAATATCTCCACATTGCAAGGTGCAATTCTGAAATTTTTTGCTTTTTCCTGCTAATCCTAGCATGATAAAGAAGATTCAAAGAGAGTGAGATGCCAGCTCCTTTCATTCAGTCAGTAGCTTCAAACATTTCTGGTGTTTTTCAATGGCAAAAATCAATGAATATTGTAAATGCACAAACAGTAATATCTCCACATTGCAAGGTGCAATTCTGAAATTTTTTGCTTTTTCCTGCTAATCCTAGCATGATAAAGAAGATTCAAAGAGAGTGAGATGCCAGCTCCTTTCATTCAGTCAGTAGCTTCAAACATTTCTGGTATATGAAAAACATGTTTTTCAATGGCAAAAATCAATGAATATTGTAAATGCACAAACAGTAATATCTCCACATTGCAAGGTGCAATTCTGAAATTTTTTGCTTTTTCCTGCTAATCCTAGCATGATAAAGAAGATTCAAAGAGAGTGAGATGCCAGCTCCTTTCATTCAGTCAGTAGCTTCAAACATTTCTGTATATGAAAAACATGTTTTTCAATGGCAAAAATCAATGAATATTGTAAATGCACAAACAGTAATATCTCCACATTGCAAGGTGCAATTCTGAAATTTTTTGCTTTTTCCTGTTAATCCTAGCATGATAAAGAAGATTCAAAGAGAGTGAGATGCCAGCTCCTTTCATTCAGTCAGTAGCTTCAAACATTTCTGGTATATGAAAAACATGTTTTTCAATGGCAAAAATCAATGAATATTGTAAATGCACAAACAGTAATATCTCCACATTGCAAGGTGCAATTCTGAAATTTTTTGCTTTTTCCTGCTAATCCTAGCATGATAAAGAAGATTCAAAGAGAGTGAGATGCCAGCTCCTTTCATTCAGTCAGTAGCTTCAAACATTTCTGGTATATGAAAAACATGTTTTTCAATGGCAAAAATCAATGAATATTGTAAATGCACAAACAGTAATATCTCCACATTGCAAGGTGCAATTCTGAAATTTTTTGCTTTTTCCTGCTAATCCTAGCATGATAAAGAAGATTCAAAGAGAGTGAGATGCCAGCTCCTTTCATTCAGTCAGTAGCTTCAAACATTTCTGGTATATGAAAAACATGTTTTTCAATGGCAAAAATCAATGAATATTGTAAATGCACAAACAGTAATATCTCCACATTGCAAGGTGCAATTCTGAAATTTTTTGCTTTTTCCTGTTAATCCTAGCATGATAAAGAAGATTCAAAGAGAGTGAGATGCCAGCTCCTTTCATTCAGTCAGTAGCTTCAAACATTTCTGGTATATGAAAAACATGTTTTTCAATGGCAAAAATCAATGAATATTGTAAATGCACAAACAGTAATATCTCCACATTGCAAGGTGCAATTCTGAAATTTTTTGCTTTTTCCTGTTAATCCTAGCATGATAAAGAAGATTCAAAGAGAGTGAGATGCCAGCTCCTTTCATTCAGTCAGTAGCTTCAAACATTTCTGGTATATGAAAAACGTTTTTCAATGGCAAAAATCAATGAATATTGTAAATGCACAAACAGTAATATCTCCACATTGCAAGGTGCAATTCTGAAATTTTTTGCTTTTTCCTGCTAATCCTAGCATGATAAAGAAGATTCAAAGAGAGTGAGATGCCAGCTCCTTTCATTCAGTCAGTAGCTTCAAACATTTCTGGTATATGAAAAACGTTTTTCAATGGCAAAAATCAATGAATATTGTAAATGCACAAACAGTAATATCTCCACATTGCAAGGTGCAATTCTGAAATTTTTTGCTTTTTCCTGCTAATCCTAGCATGATAAAGAAGATTCAAAGAGAGTGAGATGCCAGCTCCTTTCATTCAGTCAGTAGCTTCAAACATTTCTGGTATATGAAAAACATGTTTTTCAATGGCAAAAATCAATGAATATTGTAAATGCACAAACAGTAATATCTCCACATTGCAAGGTGCAATTCTGAAATTTTTTGCTTTTTCCTGCTAATCCTAGCATGATAAAGAAGATTCAAAGAGAGTGAGATGCCAGCTCCTTTCATTCAGTCAGTAGCTTCAAACATTTCTGGGATATGAAAACGTTTTTCAATGGCAAAAATCAATGAATATTGTAAATGCACAAACAGTAATATCTCCACATTGCAAGGTGCAATTCTGAAATTTTTTGCTTTTTCCTGCTAATCCTAGCATGATAAAGAAGATTCAAAGAGAGTGAGATGCCAGCTCCTTTCATTCAGTCAGTAGCTTCAAACATTTCTGGTATATGAAAAACATGTTTTTCAATGGCAAAAATCAATGAATATTGTAAATGCACAAACAGTAATATCTCCACATTGCAAGGTGCAATTCTGAAATTTTTTGCTTTTTCCTGCTAATCCTAGCATGATAAAGAAGATTCAAAGAGAGTGAGATGCCAGCTCCTTTCATTCAGTCAGTAGCTTCAAACATTTCTGGTATATGAAAAACATGTTTTTCAATGGCAAAAATCAATGAATATTGTAAATGCACAAACAGTAATATCTCCACATTGCAAGGTGCAATTCTGAAATTTTTTGCTTTTTCCTGCTAATCCTAGCATGATAAAGAAGATTCAAAGAGAGTGAGATGCCAGCTCCTTTCATTCAGTCAGTAGCTTCAAACATTTCTGGACGTTTTTCAATGGCAAAAATCAATGAATATTGTAAATGCACAAACAGTAATATCTCCACATTGCAAGGTGCAATTCTGAAATTTTTTGCTTTTTCCTGCTAATCCTAGCATGATAAAGAAGATTCAAAGAGAGTGAGATGCCAGCTCCTTTCATTCAGTCAGTAGCTTCAAACATTTCTGGTATATGAAAAACATGTTTTTCAATGGCAAAAATCAATGAATATTGTAAATGCACAAACAGTAATATCTCCACATTGCAAGGTGCAATTCTGAAATTTTTTGCTTTTTCCTGCTAATCCTAGCATGATAAAGAAGATTCAAAGAGAGTGAGATGCCAGCTCCTTTCATTCAGTCAGTAGCTTCAATCATTTCTGGATGTTTTTCAATGGCAAAAATCAATGAATATTGTAAATGCACAAACAGTAATATCTCCACATTGCAAGGTGCAATTCTGAAATTTTTTGCTTTTTCCTGTTAATCCTAGCATGATAAAGAAGATTCAAAGAGAGTGAGATGCCAGCTCCTTTCATTCAGTCAGTAGCTTCAAACATTTCTGGTATATGAAAAACATGTTTTTCAATGGCAAAAATCAATGAATATTGTAAATGCACAAACAGTAATATCTCCACATTGCAAGGTGCAATTCTGAAATTTTTTGCTTTTTCCTGCTAATCCTAGCATGATAAAGAAGATTCAAAGAGAGTGAGATGCCAGCTCCTTTCATTCAGTCAGTAGCTTCAAACATTTCTGGTATATGAAAAACATGTTTTTCAATGGCAAAAATCAATGAATATTGTAAATGCACAAACAGTAATATCTCCACATTGCAAGGTGCAATTCGGAAATTTTTTGCTTTTTCCTGCTAATCCTAGCATGATAAAGAAGATTCAAAGAGAGTGAGATGCCAGCTCCTTTCATTCAGTCAGTAGCTTCAAACATTTCTGGTATATGAAAAACATGTTTTTCAATGGCAAAAATCAATGAATATTGTAAATGCACAAACAGTAATATCTCCACATTGCAAGGTGCAATTCTGAAATTTTTTGCTTTTTCCTGTTAATCCTAGCATGATAAAGAAGATTCAAAGAGAGTGAGATGCCAGCTCCTTTCATTCAGTCAGTAGCTTCAAACATTTCTGGTATATGAAAAACATGTTTTTCAATGGCAAAAATCAATGAATATTGTAAATGCACAAACAGTAATATCTCCACATTGCAAGGTGCAATTCTGAAATTTTTTGCTTTTTCCTGTTAATCCTAGCATGATAAAGAAGATTCAAAGAGAGTGAGATGCCAGCTCCTTTCATTCAGTCAGTAGCTTCAAACATTTCTGGTATATGAAAAACGTTTTTCAATGCAAAAATCAATGAATATTGTAAATGCACAAACAGTAATATCTCCACATTGCAAGGTGCAATTCTGAAATTTTTTGCTTTTTCCTGCTAATCCTAGCATGATAAAGAAGATTCAAAGAGAGTGAGATGCCAGCTCCTTTCATTCAGTCAGTAGCTTCAAACATTTCTGGTATATGAAAAACGTTTTTCAATGGCAAAAATCAATGAATATTGTAAATGCACAAACAGTAATATCTCCACATTGCAAGGTGCAATTCTGAAATTTTTTGCTTTTTCCCTGCTAATCCTAGCATGATAAAGAAGATTCAAAGAGAGTGAGATGCCAGCTCCTTTCATTCAGTCAGTAGCTTCAAACATTTCTGGTATATGAAAAACATGTTTTTCAATGGCAAAAATCAATGAATATTGTAAATGCACAAACAGTAATATCTCCACATTGCAAGGTGCAATTCTGAAATTTTTTGCTTTTTCCTGCTAATCCTAGCATGATAAAGAAGATTCAAAGAGAGTGAGATGCCAGCTCCTTTCATTCAGTCAGTAGCTTCAAACATTTCTGGACGTTTTTCAATGGCAAAAATCAATGAATATTGTAAATGCACAAACAGTAATATCTCCACATTGCAAGGTGCAATTCTGAAATTTTTTGCTTTTTCCTGCTAATCCTAGCATGATAAAGAAGATTCAAAGAGAGTGAGATGCCAGCTCCTTTCATTCAGTCAGTAGCTTCAAACATTTCTGGTATATGAAAAACATGTTTTTCAATGGCAAAAATCAATGAATATTGTAAATGCACAAACAGTAATATCTCCACATTGCAAGGTGCAATTCTGAAATTTTTTGCTTTTTCCTGCTAATCCTAGCATGATAAAGAAGATTCAAAGAGAGTGAGATGCCAGCTCCTTTCATTCAGTCAGTAGCTTCAAACATTTCTGGTATATGAAAAACATGTTTTTCAATGGCAAAAATCAATGAATATTGTAAATGCACAAACAGTAATATCTCCACATTGCAAGGTGCAATTCTGAAATTTTTTGCTTTTTCCTGCTAATCCTAGCATGATAAAGAAGATTCAAAGAGAGTGAGATGCCAGCTCCTTTCATTCAGTCAGTAGCTTCAAACATTTCTGGTATATGAAAAACATGTTTTTCAATGGCAAAAATCAATGAATATTGTAAATGCACAAACAGTAATTTCTCCACATAGCAAGGTGCAATTCTGAAATTTTTTGCTTTTTCCTGCTAATTCTAGCATGATAAAGAAGATTCAAAGAGAGTGAGATGCCAGCTCCTTTCATTCAGTCAGTAGCTTCAAACATTTCTGGACGTTTTTCAATGGCAAAAATCAATGAATATTGTAAATGCACAAACAGTAATATCTCCACATTGCAAGGTGCAATTCTGAAATTTTTTGCTTTTTCCTGTTAATCCTAGCATGATAAAGAAGATTCAAAGAGAGTGAGATGCCAGCTCCTTTCATTCAGTCAGTAGCTTCAAACATTTCTGGTATATGAAAAACATGTTTTTCAATGGCAAAAATCAATGAATATTGTAAATGCACAAACAGTAATATCTCCACATTGCAAGGTGCAATTCTGAAATTTTTTGCTTTTTCCTGTTAATCCTAGCATGATAAAGAAGATTCAAAGAGAGTGAGATGCCAGCTCCTTTCATTCAGTCAGTAGCTTCAAACATTTCTGGTATATGAAAAACATGTTTGTCAATGGCAAAAATCAATGAATATTGTAAATGCACAAACAGTAATATCTCCACATTGCAAGGTGCAATTCTGAAATTTTTTGCTTTTTCCTGCTAATCCTAGCATGATAAAGAAGATTCAAAGAGAGTGAGATGCCAGCTCCTTTCAATCAGTCAGTAGCTTCAAACATTTCTGGTATATGAAAAACATGTTTTTCAATGGCAAAAATCAATGAATATTGTAAATGCACAAACAGTAATATCTCCACATTGCAAGGTGCAATTCTGAAATTTTTTGCTTTTTCCTGCTAATCCTAGCATGATAAAGAAGATTCAAAGAGAGTGAGATGCCAGCTCCTTTCATTCAGTCAGTAGCTTCAAGCATTTCTGGACGTTTTTCAATGGCAAAAATCAATGAATATTGTAAATGCACAAACAGTAATATCTCCACATTGCAAGGTGCAATTCTGAAATTTTTTGCTTTTTCCTGCTAATCCTAGCATGATAAAGAAGATTCAAAGAGAGTGAGATGCCAGCTCCTTTCATTCAGTCAGTAGCTTCAAACATTTCTGGTATATGAAAAACATGTTTTTCAATGGCAAAAATCAATGAATATTGTAAATGCACAAACAGTAATATCTCCACATTGCAAGGTGCAATTCTGAAATTTTTTGCTTTTTCCTGTTAATCCTAGCATGATAAAGAAGATTCAAAGAGAGTGAGATGCCAGCTCCTTTCATTCAGTCAGTAGCTTCAAACATTTTTGGTATATGAAAAACATGTTTTTCAATGGCAAAAATCAATGAATATTGTAAATGCACAAACAGTAATATCTCCACATTGCAAGGTGCAATTCTGAAATTTTTTGCTTTTTCCTGCTAATCCTAGCATGATAAAGAAGATTCAAAGAGAGTGAGATGCCAGCTCCTTTCATTCAGTCAGTAGCTTCAAACATTTCTGGTATATGAAAAACATGTTTTTCAATGGCAAAAATCAATGAATATTGTAAATGCACAAACAGTAATATCTCCACATTGCAAGGTGCAATTCTGAAATTTTTTGCTTTTTCCTGCTAATCCTAGCATGATAAAGAAGATTCAAAGAGAGTGAGATGCCAGCTCCTTTCATTCAGTCAGTAGCTTCAAACATTTCTGGTATATGAAAAACGTTTTTCAATGGCAAAAATCAATGAATATTGTAAATGCACAAACAGTAATATCTCCACATTGCAAGGTGCAATTCTGAAATTTTTTGCTTTTTCCTGCTAATCCTAGCATGATAAAGAAGATTCAAAGAGAGTGAGATGCCAGCTCCTTTCATTCAGTCAGTAGCTTCAAACATTTCTGGTATATGAAAAACATGTTTTTCAATGGCAAAAATCAATGAATATTGTAAATGCACAAACAGTAATATCTCCACATTGCAAGGTGCAATTCTGAAATTTTTTGCTTTTTCCTGTTAATCTTAGCATGATAAAGAAGATTCAAAGAGAGTGAGATGCCAGCTCCTTTCATTCAGTCAGTAGCTTCAAACATTTTTGGTATATGAAAAACATGTTTTTCAATGGCAAAAATCAATGAATATTGTAAATGCACAAACAGTAATATCTCCACATTGCAAGGTGCAATTCTGAAATTTTTTGCTTTTTCCTGCTAATCCTAGCATGATAAAGAAGATTCAAAGAGAGTGAGATGCCAGCTCCTTTCATTCAGTCAGTAGCTTCAAACATTTCTGGTATATGAAAAACATGTTTTTCAATGGCAAAAATCAATGAATATTGTAAATGCACAAACAGTAATATCTCCACATTGCAAGGTGCAATTCTGAAATTTTTTGCTTTTTCCTGCTAATCCTAGCATGATAAAGAAGATTCAAAGAGAGTGAGATGCCAGCTCCTTTCATTCAGTCAGTAGCTTCAAACATTTCTGGTATATGAAAAACGTTTTTCAATGGCAAAAATCAATGAATATTGTAAATGCACAAACAGTAATATCTCCACATTGCAAGGTGCAATTCTGAAATTTGTAGCTTTTTCCTGTTAATCCTAGCATGATAAAGAAGATTCAAAGAGAGTGAGATGCCAGCTCCTTTCATTCAGTCAGTAGCTTCAAACATTTCTGGATGTTTTTCAATGGCAAAAATCAATGAATATTGTAAATGCACAAACAGTAATATCTCCACATTGCAAGGTGCAATTCTGAAATTTTTTGCTTTTTCCTGTTAATCCTAGCATGATAAAGAAGATTCAAAGAGAGTGAGATGCCAGCTCCTTTCATTCAGTCAGTAGCTTCAAACATTTCTGGTATATGAAAAACATGTTTTTCAATGGCAAAAATCAATGAATATTGTAAATGCACAAACAGTAATATCTCCACATTGCAAGGTGCAATTCTGAAATTTTTTGCTTTTTCCTGCTAATACTAGCATGATAAAGAAGATTCAAAGAGAGTGAGATGCCAGCTCCTTTCATTCAGTCAGTAGCTTCAAACATTTCTGGTATATGAAAAACATGTTTTTCAATGGCAAAAATCAATGAATATTGTAAATGCACAAACAGTAATATCTCCACATTGCAAGGTGCAATTCTGAAATTTTTTGCTTTTTCCTGCTAATCCTAGCATGATAAAGAAGATTCAAAGAGAGTGAGATGCCAGCTCCTTTCATTCAGTCAGTAGCTTCAAACATTTCTGGACGTTTTTCAATGGCAAAAATCAATGAATATTGTAAATGCACAAACAGTAATATCTCCACATTGCAAGGTGCAATTCTGAAATTTTTTGCTTTTTCCTGTTAATCCTAGCATGATAAAGAAGATTCAAAGAGAGTGAGATGCCAGCTCCTTTCATTCAGTCAGTAGCTTCAAACATTTCTGGTATATGAAAAACATGTTTTTCAATGGCAAAAATCAATGAATATTGGAAATGCACAAACAGTAATATCTCCACATTGCAAGGTGCAATTCTGAAATTTTTTGCTTTTTCCTGTTAATCCTAGAATGATAAAGAAGATTCAAAGAGAGTGAGATGCCAGCTCCTTTCATTCAGTCAGTAGCTTCAAACATTTCTGGTATATGAAAAACGTTTTTCAATGGCAAAAATCAATGAATATTGTAAATGCACAAACAGTAATATCTCCACATTGCAAGGTGCAATTCTGAAATTTTTTGCTTTTTCCTGCTAATCCTAGCATGATAAAGAAGATTCAAAGAGAGTGAGATGCCAGCTCCTTTCATTCAGTCAGTAGCTTCAAACATTTCTGGTATATGAAAAACATGTTTTTCAATGGCAAAAATCAATGAATATTGTAAATGCACAAACAGTAATATCTCCACATTGCAAGGTGCAATTCTGAAATTTTTTGCTTTTTCCTGCTAATCCTAGCATGATAAAGAAGATTCAAAGAGAGTGAGATGCCAGCTCCTTTCATTCAGTCAGTAGCTTTAAACATTTCTGGACGTTTTTCAATGGCAAAAATCAATGAATATTGTAAATGCACAAACAGTAATATCTCCACATTGCAAGGTGCAATTCTGAAATTTTTTGCTTTTTCCTGTTAATCCTAGCATGATAAAGAAGATTCAAAGAGAGTGAGATGCCAGCTCCTTTCATTCAGTCAGTAGCTTCAAACATTTCTGGTATATGAAAAACATGTTTTTCAATGGCAAAAATCAATGAATATTGTAAATGCACAAACAGTAATTTCTCCACATTGCAAGGTGCAATTCTGAAATTTTTTGCTTTTTCCTGCTAATTCTAGCATGATAAAGAAGATTCAAAGAGAGTGAGATGCCAGCTCCTTTCATTCAGTCAGTAGCTTCAAACATTTCTGGTATATGAAAAACGTTTTTCAATGGCAAAAATCAATGAATATTGTAAATGCACAAACAGTAATATCTCCACATTGCAAGGTGCAATTCTGAAATTTTTAGCTTTTTCCTGTTAATCCTAGCATGATAAAGAAGATTCAAAGAGAGTGAGATGCCAGCTCCTTTCATTCAGTCAGTAGCTTCAATCATTTCTGGATGTTTTTCAATGGCAAAAATCAATGAATATTGTAAATGCACAAACAGTAATATCTCCACATTGCAAGGTGCAATTCTGAAATTTTTTGCTTTTTCCTGTTAATCCTAGCATGATAAAGAAGATTCAAAGAGAGTGAGATGCCAGCTCCTTTCATTCAGTCAGTAGCTTCAAACATTTCTGGTATATGAAAAACATGTTTTTCAATGGCAAAAATCAATGAATATTGTAAATGCACAAACAGTAATATCTCCACATTGCAAGGTGCAATTCTGAAATTTTTTGCTTTTTCCTGCTAATCCTAGCATGATAAAGAAGATTCAAAGAGAGTGAGATGCCAGCTCCTTTCATTCAGTCAGTAGCTTCAAACATTTCTGGTATATGAAAAACATGTTTTTCAATGGCAAAAATCAATGAATATTGTAAATGCACAAACAGTAATATCTCCACATTGCAAGGTGCAATTCGGAAATTTTTTGCTTTTTCCTGCTAATCCTAGCATGATAAAGAAGATTCAAAGAGAGTGAGATGCCAGCTCCTTTCATTCAGTCAGTAGCTTCAAACATTTCTGGTATATGAAAAACATGTTTTTCAATGGCAAAAATCAATGAATATTGTAAATGCACAAACAGTAATATCTCCACATTGCAAGGTGCAATTCTGAAATTTTTTGCTTTTTCCTGTTAATCCTAGCATGATAAAGAAGATTCAAAGAGAGTGAGATGCCAGCTCCTTTCATTCAGTCAGTAGCTTCAAACATTTCTGGTATATGAAAAACATGTTTTTCAATGGCAAAAATCAATGAATATTGTAAATGCACAAACAGTAATATCTCCACATTGCAAGGTGCAATTCTGAAATTTTTTGCTTTTTCCTGTTAATCCTAGCATGATAAAGAAGATTCAAAGAGAGTGAGATGCCAGCTCCTTTCATTCAGTCAGTAGCTTCAAACATTTCTGGTATATGAAAAACGTTTTTCAATGGCAAAAATCAATGAATATTGTAAATGCACAAACAGTAATATCTCCACATTGCAAGGTGCAATTCTGAAATTTTTTGCTTTTTCCTGCTAATCCTAGCATGATAAAGAAGATTCAAAGAGAGTGAGATGCCAGCTCCTTTCATTCAGGCAGTAGCTTCAAACATTTCTGGTATATGAAAAACGTTTTTCAATGGCAAAAATCAATGAATATTGTAAATGCACAAACAGTAATATCTCCACATTGCAAGGTGCAATTCTGAAATTTTTTGCTTTTCCCTGCTAATCCTAGCATGATAAAGAAGATTCAAAGAGAGTGAGATGCCAGCTCCTTTCATTCAGTCAGTAGCTTCAAACATTTCTGGTATATGAAAAACATGTTTTTCAATGGCAAAAATCAATGAATATTGTAAATGCACAAACAGTAATATCTCCACATTGCAATGTGCAATTCTGAAATTTTTTGCTTTTTCCTGCTAATCCTAGCATGATAAAGAAGATTCAAAGAGAGTGAGATGCCAGCTCCTTTCATTCAGTCAGTAGCTTCAAACATTTCTGGACGTTTTTCAATGGCAAAAATCAATGAATATTGTAAATGCACAAACAGTAATATCTCCACATTGCAAGGTGCAATTCTGAAATTTTTTGCTTTTTCCTGCTAATCCTAGCATGATAAAGAAGATTCAAAGAGAGTGAGATGCCAGCTCCTTTCATTCAGTCAGTAGCTTTAAACATTTCTGGACGTTTTTCAATGGCAAAAATCAATGAATATTGTAAATGCACAAACAGTAATATCTCCACATTGCAAGGTGCAATTCTGAAATTTTTTGCTTTTTCCTGTTAATCCTAGCATGATAAAGAAGATTCAAAGAGAGTGAGATGCCAGCTCCTTTCATTCAGTCAGTAGCTTCAAACATTTCTGGTATATGAAAAACATGTTTTTCAATGGCAAAAATCAATGAATATTGTAAATGCACAAACAGTAATTTCTCCACATTGCAAGGTGCAATTCTGAAATTTTTTGCTTTTTCCTGCTAATTCTAGCATGATAAAGAAGATTCAAAGAGAGTGAGATGCCAGCTCCTTTCATTCAGTCAGTAGCTTCAAACATTTCTGGTATATGAAAAACGTTTTTCAATGGCAAAAATCAATGAATATTGTAAATGCACAAACAGTAATATCTCCACATTGCAAGGTGCAATTCTGAAATTTTTAGCTTTTTCCTGTTAATCCTAGCATGATAAAGAAGATTCAAAGAGAGTGAGATGCCAGCTCCTTTCATTCAGTCAGTAGCTTCAATCATTTCTGGATGTTTTTCAATGGCAAAAATCAATGAATATTGTAAATGCACAAACAGTAATATCTCCACATTGCAAGGTGCAATTCTGAAATTTTTTGCTTTTTCCTGTTAATCCTAGCATGATAAAGAAGATTCAAAGAGAGTGAGATGCCAGCTCCTTTCATTCAGTCAGTAGCTTCAAACATTTCTGGTATATGAAAAACATGTTTTTCAATGGCAAAAATCAATGAATATTGTAAATGCACAAACAGTAATATCTCCACATTGCAAGGTGCAATTCTGAAATTTTTTGCTTTTTCCTGCTAATCCTAGCATGATAAAGAAGATTCAAAGAGAGTGAGATGCCAGCTCCTTTCATTCAGTCAGTAGCTTCAAACATTTCTGGTATATGAAAAACATGTTTTTCAATGGCAAAAATCAATGAATATTGTAAATGCACAAACAGTAATATCTCCACATTGCAAGGTGCAATTCGGAAATTTTTTGCTTTTTCCTGCTAATCCTAGCATGATAAAGAAGATTCAAAGAGAGTGAGATGCCAGCTCCTTTCATTCAGTCAGTAGCTTCAAACATTTCTGGTATATGAAAAACATGTTTTTCAATGGCAAAAATCAATGAATATTGTAAATGCACAAACAGTAATATCTCCACATTGCAAGGTGCAATTCTGAAATTTTTTGCTTTTTCCTGTTAATCCTAGCATGATAAAGAAGATTCAAAGAGAGTGAGATGCCAGCTCCTTTCATTCAGTCAGTAGCTTCAAACATTTCTGGTATATGAAAAACATGTTTTTCAATGGCAAAAATCAATGAATATTGTAAATGCACAAACAGTAATATCTCCACATTGCAAGGTGCAATTCTGAAATTTTTTGCTTTTTCCTGTTAATCCTAGCATGATAAAGAAGATTCAAAGAGAGTGAGATGCCAGCTCCTTTCATTCAGTCAGTAGCTTCAAACATTTCTGGTATATGAAAAACGTTTTTCAATGGCAAAAATCAATGAATATTGTAAATGCACAAACAGTAATATCTCCACATTGCAAGGTGCAATTCTGAAATTTTTTGCTTTTTCCTGCTAATCCTAGCATGATAAAGAAGATTCAAAGAGAGTGAGATGCCAGCTCCTTTCATTCAGGCAGTAGCTTCAAACATTTCTGGTATATGAAAAACGTTTTTCAATGGCAAAAATCAATGAATATTGTAAATGCACAAACAGTAATATCTCCACATTGCAAGGTGCAATTCTGAAATTTTTTGCTTTTCCCTGCTAATCCTAGCATGATAAAGAAGATTCAAAGAGAGTGAGATGCCAGCTCCTTTCATTCAGTCAGTAGCTTCAAACATTTCTGGTATATGAAAAACATGTTTTTCAATGGCAAAAATCAATGAATATTGTAAATGCACAAACAGTAATATCTCCACATTGCAATGTGCAATTCTGAAATTTTTTGCTTTTTCCTGCTAATCCTAGCATGATAAAGAAGATTCAAAGAGAGTGAGATGCCAGCTCCTTTCATTCAGTCAGTAGCTTCAAACATTTCTGGACGTTTTTCAATGGCAAAAATCAATGAATATTGTAAATGCACAAACAGTAATATCTCCACATTGCAAGGTGCAATTCTGAAATTTTTTGCTTTTTCCTGCTAATCCTAGCATGATAAAGAAGATTCAAAGAGAGTGAGATGCCAGCTCCTTTCATTCAGTCAGTAGCTTCAAACATTTCTGGTATATGAAAAACATGTTTTTCAATGGCAAAAATCAATGAATATTGTAAATGCACAAACAGTAATATCTCCACATTGCAAGGTGCAATTCTGAAATTTTTTGCTTTTTCCTGCTAATCCTAGCATGATAAAGAAGATTCAAAGAGAGTGAGATGCCAGCTCCTTTCATTCAGTCAGTAGCTTCAAACATTTCTGGTATATGAAAAACATGTTTTTCAATGGCAAAAATCAATGAATATTGTAAATGCACAAACAGTAATATCTCCACATTGCAAGGTGCAATTCTGAAATTTTTTGCTTTTTCCTGCTAATCCTAGCATGATAAAGAAGATTCAAAGAGAGTGAGATGCCAGCTCCTTTCATTCAGTCAGTAGCTTCAAACATTTCTGGTATATGAAAAACATGTTTTTCAATGGCAAAAATCAATGAATATTGTAAATGCACAAACAGTAATTTCTCCACATTGCAAGGTGCAATTCTGAAATTTTTTGCTTTTTCCTGCTAATTCTAGCATGATAAAGAAGATTCAAAGAGAGTGAGATGCCAGCTCCTTTCATTCAGTCAGTAGCTTCAAACATTTCTGGTATATGAAAAACGTTTTTCAATGGCAAAAATCAATGAATATTGTAAATGCACAAACAGTAATATCTCCACATTGCAAGGTGCAATTCTGAAATTTTTAGCTTTTTCCTGTTAATCCTAGCATGATAAAGAAGATTCAAAGAGAGTGAGATGCCAGCTCCTTTCATTCAGTCAGTAGCTTCAATCATTTCTGGATGTTTTTCAATGGCAAAAATCAATGAATATTGTAAATGCACAAACAGTAATATCTCCACATTGCAAGGTGCAATTCTGAAATTTTTTGCTTTTTCCTGTTAATCCTAGCATGATAAAGAAGATTCAAAGAGAGTGAGATGCCAGCTCCTTTCATTCAGTCAGTAGCTTCAAACATTTCTGGTATATGAAAAACATGTTTTTCAATGGCAAAAATCAATGAATATTGTAAATGCACAAACAGTAATATCTCCACATTGCAAGGTGCAATTCGGAAATTTTTTGCTTTTTCCTGCTAATCCTAGCATGATAAAGAAGATTCAAAGAGAGTGAGATGCCAGCTCCTTTCATTCAGTCAGTAGCTTCAAACATTTCTGGTATATGAAAAACATGTTTTTCAATGGCAAAAATCAATGAATATTGTAAATGCACAAACAGTAATATCTCCACATTGCAAGGTGCAATTCTGAAATTTTTTGCTTTTTCCTGTTAATCCTAGCATGATAAAGAAGATTCAAAGAGAGTGAGATGCCAGCTCCTTTCATTCAGTCAGTAGCTTCAAACATTTCTGGTATATGAAAAACATGTTTTTCAATGGCAAAAATCAATGAATATTGTAAATGCACAAACAGTAATATCTCCACATTGCAAGGTGCAATTCTGAAATTTTTTGCTTTTTCCTGTTAATCCTAGCATGATAAAGAAGATTCAAAGAGAGTGAGATGCCAGCTCCTTTCATTCAGTCAGTAGCTTCAAACATTTCTGGTATATGAAAAACGTTTTTCAATGGCAAAAATCAATGAATATTGTAAATGCACAAACAGTAATATCTCCACATTGCAAGGTGCAATTCTGAAATTTTTTGCTTTTTCCTGCTAATCCTAGCATGATAAAGAAGATTCAAAGAGAGTGAGATGCCAGCTCCTTTCATTCAGTCAGTAGCTTCAAACATTTCTGGTATATGAAAAACGTTTTTCAATGGCAAAAATCAATGAATATTGTAAATGCACAAACAGTAATATCTCCACATTGCAAGGTGCAATTCTGAAATTTTTTGCTTTTCCCTGCTAATCCTAGCATGATAAAGAAGATTCAAAGAGAGTGAGATGCCAGCTCCTTTCATTCAGTCAGTAGCTTCAAACATTTCTGGTATATGAAAAACATGTTTTTCAATGGCAAAAATCAATGAATATTGTAAATGCACAAACAGTAATATCTCCACATTGCAATGTGCAATTCTGAAATTTTTTGCTTTTTCCTGCTAATCCTAGCATGATAAAGAAGATTCAAAGAGAGTGAGATGCCAGCTCCTTTCATTCAGTCAGTAGCTTCAAACATTTCTGGACGTTTTTCAATGGCAAAAATCAATGAATATTGTAAATGCACAAACAGTAATATCTCCACATTGCAAGGTGCAATTCTGAAATTTTTTGCTTTTTCCTGCTAATCCTAGCATGATAAAGAAGATTCAAAGAGAGTGAGATGCCAGCTCCTTTCATTCAGTCAGTAGCTTCAAACATTTCTGGTATATGAAAAACATGTTTTTCAATGGCAAAAATCAATGAATATTGTAAATGCACAAACAGTAATATCTCCATATTGCAAGGTGCAATTCTGAAATTTTTTGCTTTTTCCTGCTAATCCTAGCATGATAAAGAAGATTCAAAGAGAGTGAGATGCCAGCTCCTTTCATTCAGTCAGTAGCTTCAAACATTTCTGGTATATGAAAAACATGTTTTTCAATGGCAAAAATCAATGAATATTGTAAATGCACAAACAGTAATATCTCCACATTGCAAGGTGCAATTCTGAAATTTTTTGCTTTTTCCTGCTAATCCTAGCATGATAAAGAAGATTCAAAGAGAGTGAGATGCCAGCTCCTTTCATTCAGTCAGTAGCTTCAAACATTTCTGGTATATGAAAAACGTTTTTCAATGGCAAAAATCAATGAATATTGTAAATGCACAAACAGTAATATCTCCACATTGCAAGGTGCAATTCTGAAATTTTTTGCTTTTCCCTGCTAATCCTAGCATGATAAAGAAGATTCAAAGAGAGTGAGATGCCAGCTCCTTTCATTCAGTCAGTAGCTTCAAACATTTCTGGTATATGAAAAACATGTTTTTCAATGGCAAAAATCAATGAATATTGTAAATGCACAAACAGTAATATCTCCACATTGCAATGTGCAATTCTGAAATTTTTTGCTTTTTCCTGCTAATCCTAGCATGATAAAGAAGATTCAAAGAGAGTGAGATGCCAGCTCCTTTCATTCAGTCAGTAGCTTCAAACATTTCTGGACGTTTTTCAATGGCAAAAATCAATGAATATTGTAAATGCACAAACAGTAATATCTCCACATTGCAAGGTGCAATTCTGAAATTTTTTGCTTTTTCCTGCTAATCCTAGCATGATAAAGAAGATTCAAAGAGAGTGAGATGCCAGCTCCTTTCATTCAGTCAGTAGCTTCAAACATTTCTGGTATATGAAAAACATGTTTTTCAATGGCAAAAATCAATGAATATTGTAAATGCACAAACAGTAATATCTCCATATTGCAAGGTGCAATTCTGAAATTTTTTGCTTTTTCCTGCTAATCCTAGCATGATAAAGAAGATTCAAAGAGAGTGAGATGCCAGCTCCTTTCATTCAGTCAGTAGCTTCAAACATTTCTGGTATATGAAAAACATGTTTTTCAATGGCAAAAATCAATGAATATTGTAAATGCACAAACAGTAATATCTCCACATTGCAAGGTGCAATTCTGAAATTTTTTGCTTTTTCCTGCTAATCCTAGCATGATAAAGAAGATTCAAAGAGAGTGAGATGCCAGCTCCTTTCATTCAGTCAGTAGCTTCAAACATTTCTGGTATATGAAAAACATGTTTTTCAATGGCAAAAATCAATGAATATTGTAAATGCACAAACAGTAATTTCTCCACATTGCAAGGTGCAATTCTGAAATTTTTTGCTTTTTCCTGCTAATTCTAGCATGATAAAGAAGATTCAAAGAGAGTGAGATGCCAGCTCCTTTCATTCAGTCAGTAGCTTCAAACATTTCTGGACGTTTTTCAATGGCAAAAATCAATGAATATTGTAAATGCACAAACAGTAATATCTCCACATTGCAAGGTGCAATTCTGAAATTTTTTGCTTTTTCCTGTTAATCCTAGCATGATAAAGAAGATTCAAAGAGAGTGAGATGCCAGCTCCTTTCATTCAGTCAGTAGCTTCAAACATTTCTGGTATATGAAAAACATGTTTTTCAATGGCAAAAATCAATGAATATTGTAAATGCACAAACAGTAATATCTCCACATTGCAAGGTGCAATTCTGAAATTTTTTGCTTTTTCCTGTTAATCCTAGCATGGTAAAGAAGATTCAAAGAGAGTGAGATGCCAGCTCCTTTCATTCAGTCAGTAGCTTCAAACATTTCTGGTATATGAAAAACATGTTTTTCAATGGCAAAAATCAATGAATATTGTAAATGCACAAACAGTAATATCTCCACATTGCAAGGTGCAATTCTGAAATTTTTTGCTTTTTCCTGCTAATCCTAGCATGATAAAGAAGATTCAAAGAGAGTGAGATGCCAGCTCCTTTCAATCAGTCAGTAGCTTCAAACATTTCTGGTATATGAAAAACATGTTTTTCAATGGCAAAAATCAATGAATATTCTAAATGCACAAACAGTAATATCTCCACATTGCAAGGTGCAATTCTGAAATTTTTTGCTTTTTCCTGCTAATCCTAGCATGATAAAGAAGATTCAAAGAGAGTGAGATGCCAGCTCCTTTCATTCAGTCAGTAGCTTCAAACATTTCTGGACGTTTTTCAATGGCAAAAATCAATGAATATTGTAAATGCAGAAACAGTAATATCTCCACATTGCAAGGTGCAATTCTGAAATTTTTTGCTTTTTCCTGCTAATCCTAGCATGATAAAGAAGATTCAAAGAGAGTGAGATGCCAGCTCCTTTCATTCAGTCAGTAGCTTCAAACATTTCTGGTATATGAATAACATGATGTTTTTCAATGGCAAAAATCAATGAATATTGTAAATGCACAAACAGTAATATCTCCACATTGCAAGGTGCAATTCTGAAATTTTTTGCTTTTTCCTGCTAATCCTAGCATGATAAAGAAGATTCAAAGAGAGTGAGATGCCAGCTCCTTTCATTCAGTCAGTAGCTTCAAACATTTCTGGTATATGAAAAACATGTTTTTCAATGGCAAAAATCAATGAATATTGTAAATGCACAAACAGTAATATCTCCACATTGCAAGGTGCAATTCTGAAATTTTTTGCTTTTTCCTGCTAATCCTAGCATGATAAAGAAGATTCAAAGAGAGTGAGATGCCAGCTCCTTTCATTCAGTCAGTAGCTTCAAACATTTCTGGTATGTGAAAAACATGTTTTTCAATGGCAAAAATCAATGAATATTGTAAATGCACAAACAGTAATATCTCCACATTGCAAGGTGCAATTCTGAAATTTTTTGCTTTTTCCTGTTAATCCTAGCATGATAAAGAAGATTCAAAGAGAGTGAGATGCCAGCTCCTTTCATTCAGTCAGTAGCTTCAAACATTTTTGGTATATGAAAAACATGTTTTTCAATGGCAAAAATCAATGAATATTGTAAATGCACAAACAGTAATATCTCCACATTGCAAGGTGCAATTCTGAAATTTTTTGCTTTTTCCTGCTAATCCTAGCATGATAAAGAAGATTCAAAGAGAGTGAGATGCCAGCTCCTTTCATTCAGTCAGTAGCTTCAAACATTTCTGGTATATGAAAAACATGTTTTTCAATGGCAAAAATCAATGAATATTGTAAATGCACAAACAGTAATATCTCCACATTGCAAGGTGCAATTCTGAAATTTTTTGCTTTTTCCTGCTAATCCTAGCATGATAAAGAACATTCAAAGAGAGTGAGATGCCAGCTCCTTTCATTCAGTCAGTAGCTTCAAACATTTCTGGTATATGAAAAACGTTTTTCAATGGCAAAAATCAATGAATATTGTAAATGCACAAACAGTAATATCTCCACATTGCAAGGTGCAATTCTGAAATTTTTTGCTTTTTCCTGCTAATCCTAGCATGATAAAGAAGATTCAAAGAGAGTGAGATGCCAGCTCCTTTCATTCAGTCAGTAGCTTCAAACATTTCTGGTATATGAAAAACATGTTTTTCAATGGCAAAAATCAATGAATATTGTAAATGCACAAACAGTAATATCTCCACATTGCAAGGTGCAATTCTGAAATTTTTTGCTTTTTCCTGTTAATCCTAGCATGATAAAGAAGATTCAAAGAGAGTGAGATGCCAGCTCCTTTCATTCAGTCAGTAGCTTCAAACATTTTTGGTATATGAAAAACATGTTTTTCAATGGCAAAAATCAATGAATATTGTAAATGCACAAACAGTAATATCTCCACATTGCAAGGTGCAATTCTGAAATTTTTTGCTTTTTCCTGCTAATCCTAGCATGATAAAGAAGATTCAAAGAGAGTGAGATGCCAGCTCCTTTCATTCAGTCAGTAGCTTCAAACATTTCTGGTATATGAAAAACATGTTTTTCAATGGCAAAAATCAATGAATATTGTAAATGCACAAACAGTAATATCTCCACATTGCAAGGTGCAATTCTGAAATTTTTTGCTTTTTCCTGCTAATCCTAGCATGATAAAGAAGATTCAAAGAGAGTGAGATGCCAGCTCCTTTCATTCAGTCAGTAGCTTCAAACATTTCTGGTATATGAAAAACGTTTTTCAATGGCAAAAATCAATGAATATTGTAAATGCACAAACAGTAATATCTCCACATTGCAAGGTGCAATTCTGAAATTTTTAGCTTTTTCCTGTTAATCCTAGCATGATAAAGAAGATTCAAAGAGAGTGAGATGCCAGCTCCTTTCATTCAGTCAGTAGCTTCAAACATTTCTGGATGTTTTTCAATGGCAAAAATCAATGAATATTGTAAATGCACAAACAGTAATATCTCCACATTGCAAGGTGCAATTCTGAAATTGTTTGCTTTTTCCTGTTAATCCTAGCATGATAAAGAAGATTCAAAGAGAGTGAGATGCCAGCTCCATTCATTCAGTCAGTAGCTTCAAACATTTCTGGTATATGAAAAACATGTTTTACAATGGCAAAAATCAATGAATATTGTAAATGCACAAACAGTAATATCTCCACATTGCAAGGTGCAATTCTGAAATTTTTTGCTTTTTCCTGCTAATACTAGCATGATAAAGAAGATTCAAAGAGAGTGAGATGCCAGCTCCTTTCATTCAGTCAGTAGCTTCAAACATTTCTGGTATATGAAAAACATGTTTTTCAATGGCAAAAATCAATGAATATTGTAAATGCACAAACAGTAATATCTCCACATTGCAAGGTGCAATTCTGAAATTTTTTGCTTTTTCCTGCTAATCCTAGCATGATAAAGAAGATTCAAAGAGAGTGAGATGCCAGCTCCTTTCATTCAGTCAGTAGCTTCAAACATTTCTGGACGTTTTTCAATGGCAAAAATCAATGAATATTGTAAATGCACAAACAGTAATATCTCCACATTGCAAGGTGCAATTCTGAAATTTTTTGCTTTTTCCTGTTAATCCTAGCATGATAAAGAAGATTCAAAGAGAGTGAGATGCCAGCTCCTTTCATTCAGTCAGTAGCTTCAAACATTTCTGGTATATGAATTTCAATGGCAAAAAATCAATGAATATTGGAAATGCACAAACAGTAATATCTCCACATTGCAAGGTGCAATTCTGAAATTTTTTGCTTTTTCCTGTTAATCCTAGAATGATAAAGAAGATTCAAAGAGAGTGAGATGCCAGCTCCTTTCATTCAGTCAGTAGCTTCAAACATTTCTGGTATATGAAAAACATGTTTTTCAATGGCAAAAATCAATGAATATTGTAAATGCACAAACAGTAATATCTCCACATTGCAAGGTGCAATTCTGAAATTTTTTGCTTTTTCCTGCTAATCCTAGCATGATAAAGAAGATTCAAAGAGAGTGAGATGCCAGCTCCTTTCATTCAGTCAGTAGCTTCAAACATTTCTGGTATATGAAAAACATGTTTTTCAATGGCAAAAATCAATGAATATTGTAAATGCACAAACAGTAATATCTCCACATTGCAAGGTGCAATTCTGAAATTTTTTGCTTTTTCCTGCTAATCCTAGCATGATAAAGAAGATTCAAAGAGAGTGAGATGCCAGCTCCTTTCATTCAGTCAGTAGCTTTAAACATTTCTGGACGTTTTTCAATGGCAAAAATCAATGAATATTGTAAATGCACAAACAGTAATATCTCCACATTGCAAGGTGCAATTCTGAAATTTTTTGCTTTTTCCTGTTAATCCTAGCATGATAAAGAAGATTCAAAGAGAGTGAGATGCCAGCTCCTTTCATTCAGTCAGTAGCTTCAAACATTTCTGGTATATGAAAAACATGTTTTTCAATGGCAAAAATCAATGAATATTGTAAATGCACAAACAGAAATATCTCCACATTGCAAGGTGCAATTCTGAAATTTTTTGCTTTTTCCTGCTAATCCTAGCATGATAAAGAAGATTCAAAGAGAGTGAGATGCCAGCTCCTTTCATTCAGTCAGTAGCTTCAAACATTTCTGGTATATGAAAAACATGTTTTTCAATGGCAAAAATCAATGAATATTGTAAATGCACAAACAGTAATATCTCCACATTGCAAGGTGCAATTCTGAAATTTTTTGCTTTTTCCTGCTAATCCTAGCATGATAAAGAAGATTCAAAGAGAGTGAGATGCCAGCTCCTTTCATTCAGTCAGTAGCTTCAAACATTTCTGGACGTTTTTCAATGGCAAAAATCAATGAATATTGTAAATGCACAAACAGTAATATCTCCACATTGCAAGGTGCAATTCTGAAATTTTTTGCTTTTTCCTGCTAATCCTAGCATGATAAAGAAGATTCAAAGAGAGTGAGATGCCAGCTCCTTTCATTCAGTCAGTAGCTTCAAACATTTCTGGTATATGAAAAACATGTTTTTCAATGGCAAAAATCAATGAATATTGTAAATGCACAAACAGTAATATCTCCACATTGCAAGGTGCAATTCTGAAATTTTTTGCTTTTTCCTGCTAATCCTAGCATGATAAAGAAGATTCAAAGAGAGTGAGATGCCAGCTCCTTTCATTCAGTCAGTAGCTTCAAACATTTCTGGTATATGAAAAACATGTTTTTCAATGGCAAAAATCAATGAATATTGTAAATGCACAAACAGTAATATCTCCACATTGCAAGGTGCAATTCTGAAATTTTTTGCTTTTTCCTGCTAATCCTAGCATGATAAAGAAGATTCAAAGAGAGTGAGATGCCAGCTCCTTTCATTCAGTCAGTAGCTTCAAACATTTCTGGTATATGAAAAACATGTTTTTCAATGGCAAAAATCAATGAATATTGTAAATGCACAAACAGTAATTTCTCCACATTGCAAGGTGCAATTCTGAAATTTTTTGCTTTTTCCTGCTAATCCTAGCATGATAAAGAAGATTCAAAGAGAGTGAGATGCCAGCTCCTTTCATTCAGTCAGTAGCTTCAAACATTTCTGGACGTTTTTCAATGGCAAAAATCAATGAATATTGTAAATGCACAAACAGTAATATCTCCACATTGCAAGGTGCAATTCTGAAATTTTTTGCTTTTTCCTGTTAATCCTAGCATGATAAAGAAGATTCAAAGAGAGTGAGATGCCAGCTCCTTTCATTCAGTCAGTAGCTTCAAACATTTCTGGTATATGAAAAACATGTTTTTCAATGGCAAAAATCAATGAATATTGTAAATGCACAAACAGTAATATCTCCACATTGCAAGGTGCAATTCTGAAATTTTTTGCTTTTTCCTGTTAATCCTAGCATGATAAAGAAGATTCAAAGAGAGTGAGATGCCAGCTCCTTTCATTCAGTCAGTAGCTTCAAACATTTCTGGTATATGAAAAACGTTTTTCAATGGCAAAAATCAATGAATATTGTAAATGCACAAACAGTAATATCTCCACATTGCAAGGTGCAATTCTGAAATTTTTTGCTTTTTCCTGCTAATCCTAGCATGATAAAGAAGACAGCTAAAAATTTCAGAATTGCACCGTGCAATGTGGAGATATTACTGTTTGTGCATTTACAATATTCATTGATTTTTGCCATTGAAAAACATGTTTTTCATATACCAGAAATGTTTGAAGCTACTGACTGAATGAAAGGAGCTGGCATCTCACTCTGTTTGAATCTTCTTTATCATGCTAGGATTAGCAGGAAAAAGCAAAAAATTTCAGAATTGCACCTTGCAATGTGGAGATATTACTGTTTGTGCATTTACAATATTCATTGATTTTTGCCATTGAAAAACATGTTTTTCATATACCAGAAATGTTTGAAGCTACTGACTGAATGAAAGGAGCTGGCATCTCACTCTCTTTGAATCTTCTTTATCATGCTAGGATTAACAGGAAAAAGCAAAAAATTTCAGAATTGCACCTTGCAATGTGGAGATATTACTGTTTGTGCATTTACAATATTCATTGATTTTTGCCATTGAAAAACATGTTTTTCATATACCAGAAATGTTTGAAGCTACTGACTGAATGAAAGGAGCTGGCATCTCACTCTCTTTGAATCTTCTTTATCATGCTAGGATTAACAGGAAAAAGCTAAAAATTTCAGAATTGCACCGTGCAATGTGGAGATATTACTGTTTGTGCATTTACAATATTCATTGATTTTTGCCATTGAAAAACATGTTTTTCATATACCAGAAATGTTTGAAGCTAATGACTGAATGAAAGGAGCTGGCATCTCACTCTCTTTGAATCTTCTTTATCATGCTAGGATTAACAGGAAAAAGCTAAAAATTTCAGAATTGCACCGTGCAATGTGGAGATATTACTGTTTGTGCATTTACAATATTCATTGATTTTTGCCATTGAAAAACATGTTTTTCATATACCAGAAATGTTTGAAGCTACTGACTGAATGAAAGGAGCTGGCATCTCACTCTCTTTGAATCTTCATCATGCTAGGATTAACAGGACAAAGCTAAAAATTTCAGAATTGCACCGTGCAATGTGGAGATATTACTGTTTGTGCATTTACAATATTCATTGATTTTTGCCATTGAAAAACATGTTTTTCATATACCAGAAATGTTTGAAGCTACTGACTGAATGAAAGGAGCTGGCATCTCACTCTCTTTGAATCTTCTTTATCATGCTAGGATTAGCAGGAAAAAGCAAAAAATTTCAGAATTGCACCTTGCAATGTGGAGATATTACTGTTTGTGCATTTACAATATTCATTGATTTTTGCCATTGAAAAACATGTTTTTCATATACCAGAAATGTTTGAAGCTACTGACTGAATGAAAGGAGCTGGCATCTCACTCTCTTTGAATCTTCTTTATCATGCTAGGATTAGCAGGAAAAAGCAAAAAATTTCAGAATTGCACCTTGCAATGTGGAGATATTACTGTTTGTGCATTTACAATATTCATTGATTTTTGCCATTGAAAAACATGTTTTTCATATACCAGAAATGTTTGAAGCTACTGACTGAATGAAAGGAGCAGGCATCTCACTCTCTTTGAATCTTCTTTATCATGCTAGGATTAACAGGAAAAAGCAAAAAATTTCAGAATTGCACCTTGCAATGTGGAGATATTACTGTTTGTGCATTTACAATATTCATTGATTTTTGCCATTGAAAAACATGTTTTTCATATACCAGAAATGTTTGAAGCTACTGACTGAATGAAAGGAGCTGGCATCTCACTCTCTTTGAATCTTCTTTATCATGCTAGGATTAACAGGAAAAAGCAAAAAATTTCAGAATTGCACCTTGCAATGTGGAGATATTACTGTTTGTGCATTTACAATATTCATTGATTTTTGCCATTGAAAAACATGTTTTTCATATACCAGAAATGTTTGAAGCTACTGACTGAATGAAAGGAGCTGGCATCTCACTCTCTTTGAATCTTCTTTATCATGCTAGGATTAACAGGAAAAAGCAAAAAATTTCAGAATTGCACCTTGCAATGTGGAGATATTACTGTTTGTGCATTTACAATATTCATTGATTTTTGCCATTGAAAAACATGTTTTTCATATACCAGAAATGTTTGAAGCTACTGACTGAATGAAAGGAGCTGGCATCTCACTCTGAATCTTCTTTATCATGCTAGGATTAACAGGAAAAAGCTAAAAATTTCAGAATTGCACCGTGCAATGTGGAGATATTACTGTTTGTGCATTTACAATATTCATTGATTTTTGCCATTGAAAAACATGTTTTTCATATACCAGAAATGTTTGAAGCTACTGACTGAATGAAAGGAGCTGGCATCTCACTCTCTTTGAATCTTCTTTATCATGCTAGGATTAACAGGAAAAAGCAAAAAATTTCAGAATTGCACCTTGCAATGTGGAGATATTACTGTTTGTGCATTTACAATATTCATTGATTTTTGCCATTGAAAAACATGTTTTTCATATACCAGAAATGTTTGAAGCTACTGACTGAATGAAAGGAGCTGGCATCTCACTCTCTTTGAATCTTCTTTATCATGCTAGGATTAACAGGAAAAAGCTAAAAATTTCAGAATTGCACCGTGCAATGTGGAGATATTACTGTTTGTGCATTTACAATATTCATTGATTTTTGCCATTGAAAAACATGTTTTTCATATACCAGAAATGTTTGAAGCTTCTGACTGAATGAAAGGAGCTGGCATCTCACTCTCTTTGAATCTTCTTTATCATGCTAGGATTAGCAGGAAAAAGCAAAAAATTTCAGAATTGCACCTTGCAATGTGGAGATATTACTGTTTGTGCATTTACAATATTCATTGATTTTTGCCATTGAAAAACATGTTTTTCATATACCAGAAATGTTTGAAGCTACTGACTGAATGAAAGGAGCTGGCATCTCACTCTCTTTGAATCTTCTTTATCATGCTAGGATTAACAGGAAAAAGCAAAAAATTTCAGAATTGCACCTTGCAATGTGGAGATATTACTGTTTGTGCATTTACAATATTCATTGATTTTTGCCATTGAAAAACATGTTTTTCATATACCAGAAATGTTTGAAGCTACTGACTGAATGAAAGGAGCTGGCATCTCACTCTCTTTGAATCTTCTTTATCATGCTAGGATTAACAGGAAAAAGCTAAAAATTTCAGAATTGCACCGTGCAATGTGGAGATATTACTGTTTGTGCATTTACAATATTCATTGATTTTTGCCATTGAAAAACATGTTTTTCATATACCAGAAATGTTTGAAGCTACTGACTGAATGAAAGGAGCTGGCATCTCACTCTCTTTGAATCTTCTTTAAAATGCTAGGATTAGCAGGAAAAAGCAAAAAATTTCAGAATTGCACCTTGCAATGTGGAGATATTACTGTTTGTGCATTTACAATATTCATTGATTTTTGCCATTGAAAAACATGTTTTTCATATACCAGAAATGTTTGAAGCTACTGACTGAATGAAAGGAGCTGGCATCTCACTCTCTTTGAATCTTCTTTATCATGCTAGGATTAACAGGAAAAAGCTAAAAATTTCAGAATTGCACCGTGCAATGTGGAGATATTACTGTTTGTGCATTTACAATATTCATTGATTTTTGCCATTGAAAAACGTTTTTCATATACCAGAAATGTTTGAAGCTACTGACTGAATGAAAGGAGCTGGCACCTCACTCTCTTTGAATCTTCTTTATCATGCTAGGATTAACAGGAAAAAGCAAAAAATTTCAGAATTGCACCTTGCAATGTAGAGATATTACTGTTTGTGCATTTACAATATTCATTGATTTTTGCCATTGAAAAACATGTTTTTCATATACCAGAAATGTTTGAAGCTACTGACTGAATGAAAGGAGCTGGCATCTCACTCTCTTTGAATCTTCTTTATCATGCTAGGATTAACAGGAAAAAGCTAAAAATTTCAGAATTGCACCGTGCAATGTGGAGATATTACTGTTTGTGCATTTACAATATTCATTGATTTTTGCCATTGAAAAACATGTTTTTCATATACCAGAAATGTTTGAAGCTACTGACTGAATGAAAGGAGCTGGCATCTCACTCTCTTTGAATCTTCTTTATCATGCTAGGATTAGCAGGAAAAAGCAAAAAATTTCAGAATTGCACCTTGCAATGTGGAGATATTACTGTTTGTGCATTTACAATATTCATTGATTTTTGCCATTGAAAAACATGTTTTTCATATACCAGAAATGTTTGAAGCTACTGACTGAATGAAAGGAGCTGGCATCTCACTCTCTTTGAATCTTCTTTATCATGCTAGGATTAACAGGAAAAAGCTAAAAATTTCAGAATTGCACCGTGCAATGTGGAGATATTACTGTTTGTGCATTTACAATATTCATTGATTTTTGCCATTGAAAAACATGTTTTTCATATACTAGAAATGTTTGAAGCTACTGACTGAATGAAAGGAGCTGGCATCTCACTCTCTTTGAATCTTCTTTATCATGCTAGGATTAGCAGGAAAAAGCAAAAAATTTCAGAATTGCACCTTGCAATGTGGAGATATTACTGTTTGTGCATTTACAATATTCATTGATTTTTGCCATTGAAAAACATGTTTTTCATATACCAGAAATGTTTGAAGCTACTGACTGAATGAAAGGAGCTGGCATCTCACTCTCTTTGAATCTTCTTTATCATGCTAGGATTAACAGGAAAAAGCAAAAAATTTCAGAATTGCACCTTGCAATGTGGAGATATTACTGTTTGTGCATTTACAATATTCATTGATTTTTGCCATTGAAAAACATGTTTTTCATATACCAGAAATGTTTGAAGCTACTGACTGAATGAAAGGAGCTGGCATCTCACTCTCTTTGAATCTTCTTTATCATGCTAGGATTAACAGGAAAAAGCTAAAAATTTCAGAATTGCACCGTGCAATGTGGAGATATTACTGTTTGTGCATTTACAATATTCATTGATTTTTGCCATTGAAAAACATGTTTTTCATATACCAGAAATGTTTGAAGCTAATGACTGAATGAAAGGAGCTGGCATCTCACTCTCTTTGAATCTTCTTTATCATGCTAGGATTAACAGGAAAAAGCTAAAAATTTCAGAATTGCACCGTGCAATGTGGAGATATTACTGTTTGTGCATTTACAATATTCATTGATTTTTGCCATTGAAAAACATGTTTTTCATATACCAGAAATGTTTGAAGCTACTGACTGAATGAAAGGAGCTGGCATCTCACTCTCTTTGAATCTTCATCATGCTAGGATTAACAGGACAAAGCTAAAAATTTCAGAATTGCACCGTGCAATGTGGAGATATTACTGTTTGTGCATTTACAATATTCATTGATTTTTGCCATTGAAAAACATGTTTTTCATATACCAGAAATGTTTGAAGCTACTGACTGAATGAAAGGAGCTGGCATCTCACTCTCTTTGAATCTTCTTTATCATGCTAGGATTAGCAGGAAAAAGCAAAAAATTTCAGAATTGCACCTTGCAATGTGGAGATATTACTGTTTGTGCATTTACAATATTCATTGATTTTTGCCATTGAAAAACATGTTTTTCATATACCAGAAATGTTTGAAGCTACTGACTGAATGAAAGGAGCTGGCATCTCACTCTCTTTGAATCTTCTTTATCATGCTAGGATTAGCAGGAAAAAGCAAAAAATTTCAGAATTGCACCTTGCAATGTGGAGATATTACTGTTTGTGCATTTACAATATTCATTGATTTTTGCCATTGAAAAACATGTTTTTCATATACCAGAAATGTTTGAAGCTACTGACTGAATGAAAGGAGCAGGCATCTCACTCTCTTTGAATCTTCTTTATCATGCTAGGATTAACAGGAAAAAGCAAAAAATTTCAGAATTGCACCTTGCAATGTGGAGATATTACTGTTTGTGCATTTACAATATTCATTGATTTTTGCCATTGAAAAACATGTTTTTCATATACCAGAAATGTTTGAAGCTACTGACTGAATGAAAGGAGCTGGCATCTCACTCTCTTTGAATCTTCTTTATCATGCTAGGATTAACAGGAAAAAGCAAAAAATTTCAGAATTGCACCTTGCAATGTGGAGATATTACTGTTTGTGCATTTACAATATTCATTGATTTTTGCCATTGAAAAACATGTTTTTCATATACCAGAAATGTTTGAAGCTACTGACTGAATGAAAGGAGCTGGCATCTCACTCTCTTTGAATCTTCTTTATCATGCTAGGATTAACAGGAAAAAGCAAAAAATTTCAGAATTGCACCTTGCAATGTGGAGATATTACTGTTTGTGCATTTACAATATTCATTGATTTTTGCCATTGAAAAACATGTTTTTCATATACCAGAAATGTTTGAAGCTACTGACTGAATGAAAGGAGCTGGCATCTCACTCTGAATCTTCTTTATCATGCTAGGATTAACAGGAAAAAGCTAAAAATTTCAGAATTGCACCGTGCAATGTGGAGATATTACTGTTTGTGCATTTACAATATTCATTGATTTTTGCCATTGAAAAACATGTTTTTCATATACCAGAAATGTTTGAAGCTACTGACTGAATGAAAGGAGCTGGCATCTCACTCTCTTTGAATCTTCTTTATCATGCTAGGATTAACAGGAAAAAGCAAAAAATTTCAGAATTGCACCTTGCAATGTGGAGATATTACTGTTTGTGCATTTACAATATTCATTGATTTTTGCCATTGAAAAACATGTTTTTCATATACCAGAAATGTTTGAAGCTACTGACTGAATGAAAGGAGCTGGCATCTCACTCTCTTTGAATCTTCTTTATCATGCTAGGATTAACAGGAAAAAGCTAAAAATTTCAGAATTGCACCGTGCAATGTGGAGATATTACTGTTTGTGCATTTACAATATTCATTGATTTTTGCCATTGAAAAACATGTTTTTCATATACCAGAAATGTTTGAAGCTTCTGACTGAATGAAAGGAGCTGGCATCTCACTCTCTTTGAATCTTCTTTATCATGCTAGGATTAGCAGGAAAAAGCAAAAAATTTCAGAATTGCACCTTGCAATGTGGAGATATTACTGTTTGTGCATTTACAATATTCATTGATTTTTGCCATTGAAAAACATGTTTTTCATATACCAGAAATGTTTGAAGCTACTGACTGAATGAAAGGAGCTGGCATCTCACTCTCTTTGAATCTTCTTTATCATGCTAGGATTAACAGGAAAAAGCAAAAAATTTCAGAATTGCACCTTGCAATGTGGAGATATTACTGTTTGTGCATTTACAATATTCATTGATTTTTGCCATTGAAAAACATGTTTTTCATATACCAGAAATGTTTGAAGCTACTGACTGAATGAAAGGAGCTGGCATCTCACTCTCTTTGAATCTTCTTTATCATGCTAGGATTAACAGGAAAAAGCTAAAAATTTCAGAATTGCACCGTGCAATGTGGAGATATTACTGTTTGTGCATTTACAATATTCATTGATTTTTGCCATTGAAAAACATGTTTTTCATATACCAGAAATGTTTGAAGCTACTGACTGAATGAAAGGAGCTGGCATCTCACTCTCTTTGAATCTTCTTTATCATGCTAGGATTAGCAGGAAAAAGCAAAAAATTTCAGAATTGCACCTTGCAATGTGGAGATATTACTGTTTGTGCATTTACAATATTCATTGATTTTTGCCATTGAAAAACATGTTTTTCATATACCAGAAATGTTTGAAGCTACTGACTGAATGAAAGGAGCTGGCATCTCACTCTCTTTGAATCTTCTTTATCATGCTAGGATTAACAGGAAAAAGCTAAAAATTTCAGAATTGCACCGTGCAATGTGGAGATATTACTGTTTGTGCATTTACAATATTCATTGATTTTTGCCATTGAAAAACGTTTTTCATATACCAGAAATGTTTGAAGCTACTGACTGAATGAAAGGAGCTGGCACCTCACTCTCTTTGAATCTTCTTTATCATGCTAGGATTAACAGGAAAAAGCAAAAATTTCAGAATTGCACCTTGCAATGTGGAGATATTACTGTTTGTGCATTAACAATATTCATTGATTTTTGCCATTGAAAAACATGTTTTTCATATACCAGAAATGTTTGAAGCTACTGACTGAATGAAAGGAGCTGGCATCTCACTCTCTTTGAATCTTCTTTATCATGCTAGGATTAACAGGAAAAAGCTAAAAATTTCAGAATTGCACCGTGCAATGTGGAGATATTACTGTTTGTGCATTTACAATATTCATTGATTTTTGCCATTGAAAAACATGTTTTTCATATACCAGAAATGTTTGAAGCTACTGACTGAATGAAAGGAGCTGGCATCTCACTCTCTTTGAATCTTCTTTATCATGCTAGGATTAGCAGGAAAAAGCAAAAAATTTCAGAATTGCACCTTGCAATGTGGAGATATTACTGTTTGTGCATTTACAATATTCATTGATTTTTGCCATTGAAAAACATGTTTTTCATATACCAGAAATGTTTGAAGCTACTGACTGAATGAAAGGAGCTGGCATCTCACTCTCTTTGAATCTTCTTTATCATGCTAGGATTAACAGGAAAAAGCTAAAAATTTCAGAATTGCACCGTGCAATGTGGAGATATTACTGTTTGTGCATTTACAATATTCATTGATTTTTGCCATTGAAAAACATGTTTTTCATATACCAGAAATGTTTGAAGCTACTGACTGAATGAAAGGAGCTGGCATCTCACTCTCTTTGAATCTTCTTTATCATGCTAGGATTAGCAGGAAAAAGCAAAAAATTTCAGAATTGCACCTTGCAATGTGGAGATATTACTGTTTGTGCATTTACAATATTCATTGATTTTTGCCATTGAAAAACATGTTTTTCATATACCAGAAATGTTTGAAGCTACTGACTGAATGAAAGGAGCTGGCATCTCACTCTCTTTGAATCTTCTTTATCATGCTAGGATTAACAGGAAAAAGCAAAAAATTTCAGAATTGCACCTTGCAATGTGGAGATATTACTGTTTGTGCATTTACAATATTCATTGATTTTTGCCATTGAAAAACATGTTTTTCATATACCAGAAATGTTTGAAGCTACTGACTGAATGAAAGGAGCTGGCATCTCACTCTCTTTGAATCTTCTTTATCATGCTAGGATTAACAGGAAAAAGCTAAAAATTTCAGAATTGCACCGTGCAATGTGGAGATATTACTGTTTGTGCATTTACAATATTCATTGATTTTTGCCATTGAAAAACATGTTTTTCATATACCAGAAATGTTTGAAGCTAATGACTGAATGAAACGAGCTGGCATCTCACTCTCTTTGAATCTTCTTTATCATGCTAGGATTAACAGGAAAAAGCTAAAAATTTCAGAATTGCACCATGCAATGTGGAGATATTACTGTTTGTGCATTTACAATATTCATTGATTTTTGCCATTGAAAAACATGTTTTTCATATACCAGAAATGTTTGAAGCTACTGACTGAATGAAAGGAGCTGGCATCTCACTCTCTTTGAATCTTCTTTATCATGCTAGGATTAGCAGGAAAAAGCAAAAAATTTCAGAATTGCACCTTGCAATGTGGAGATATTACTGTTTGTGCATTTACAATATTCATTGATTTTTGCCATTGAAAAACATGTTTTTCATATACCAGAAATGTTTGAAGCTACTGACTGAATGAAAGGAGCTGGCATCTCACTCTCTTTGAATCTTCTTTATCATGCTAGGATTAACAGGAAAAAGCTAAAAATTTCAGAATTGCACCTTGCAATGTGGAGATATTACTGTTTGTGCATTTACAATATTCATTGATTTTTGCCATTGAAAAACATGTTTTTCATATACCAGAAATGTTTGAAGCTACTGACTGAATGAAAGGAGCTGGCATCTCACTCTCTTTGAATCTTCTTTATCATGCTAGGATTAGCAGGAAAAAGCAAAAAATTTCAGAATTGCACCTTGCAATGTGGAGATATTACTGTTTGTGCATTTACAATATTCATTGATTTTTGCCATTGAAAAACATGTTTTTCATATACCAGAAATGTTTGAAGCTACTGACTGAATGAAAGGAGCTGGCATCTCACTCTCTTTGAATCTTCTTTATCATGCTAGGATTAACAGGAAAAAGCTAAAAATTTCAGAATTGCACCGTGCAATGTGGAGATATTACTGTTTGTGCATTTACAATATTCATTGATTTTTGCCATTGAAAAACATGTTTTTCATATACCAGAAATGTTTGAAGCTACTGACTGAATGAAAGGAGCTGGCATCTCACTCTCTTTGAATCTTCTTTATCATGCTAGGATTAGCAGGAAAAAGCAAAAAATTTCAGAATTGCACCTTGCAATGTGGAGATATTACTGTTTGTGCATTTACAATATTCATTGATTTTTGCCATTGAAAAACATGTTTTTCATATACCAGAAATGTTTGAAGCTACTGACTGAATGAAAGGAGCTGGCATCTCACTCTCTTTGAATCTTCTTTATCATGCTAGGATTAACAGGAAAAAGCTAAAAATTTCAGAATTGCACCGTGCAATGTGGAGATATTACTGTTTGTGCATTTACAATATTCATTGATTTTTGCCATTGAAAAACATGTTTTTCATATACCAGAAATGTTTGAAGCTACTGACTGAATGAAAGGAGCTGGCATCTCACTCTCTTTGAATCTTCTTTATCATGCTAGGATTAGCAGGAAAAAGCAAAAAATTTCAGAATTGCACCTTGCAATGTGAAGATATGTTTGTGCATTTACAATATTCATTGATTTTTGCCATTGAAAAACGTTTTTCATATACCAGAAATGTTTGAAGCTACTGACTGAATGAAAGGAGCTGGCACCTCACTCTCTTTGAATCTTCTTTATCATGCTAGGATTAACAGGAAAAAGCAAAAAATTTCAGAATTGCACCTTGCAATGTGGAGATATTACTGTTTGTGCATTTACAATATTCATTGATTTTTGCCATTGAAAAACATGTTTTTCATATACCAGAAATGTTTGAAGCTACTGACTGAATGAAAGGAGCTGGCATCTCACTCTCTTTGAATCTCCTTTATCATGCTAGGATTAACAGGAAAAAGCTAAAAATTTCAGAATTGCACCGTGCAATGTGGAGATATTACTGTTTGTGCATTTACAATATTCATTGATTTTTGCCATTGAAAAACATGTTTTTCATATACCAGAAATGTTTGAAGCTACTGACTGAATGAAAGGAGCTGGCATCTCACTCTCTTTGAATCTTCTTTATCAT